>NW_007250847.1:58530-120802 GCF_000164805.1 Carlito syrichta
ATTGTAGAGATGAGGTCTCGCTGCCCAGGCGGGTCTTGAACCTGCGGGCTCAGGCAATCCACTCACCTCAGCCTCCCTAAGGCGCGGAATTACAGGCTGAGCCACTGAGCCCGGCTTGAGAATACAATCTTAAGGACTCTTGATATTCTGCTGGTGATATTCTAGAGAAGGGATGGAGCCAAAAGCCTTGGCAAAAAATCCATCAATCCACCTTGTATCTGTGGATTGACTTAAATATGTATAAGGGGTTCTTAGATGGAAATGTCATAGTAATAACAAGAGCAACTAATATTTATTGAACTGTTACTTGCTTCACACATGATTCTTTTTTTTTTTTTGAGTTGGAGTCTCACTCTGTCGCCCAGACCGGAGTGCAGTGGCCGCTCCCAGCCACCGCAGCCTCTACCTGCTGGGCTCCGGCGATCCTTCCTCCTCAGCCTTCCGAGTAGCCGGAATTACAGGCGCGTGCTACCACGTCTGGCTAATTTTTTGATTTATTGTAGAGATGAGGTCTCGCCTGCCCAGGCGGGTCTCGAACTCGCGGGCTCAGGCAATCCACTCACCTCAGCCTGCCAAAGGCGCGGGATTACAGGCTGAGCCACTGAGCCCGGCTCACACATGATTCTAAACCTTTACACAGTTCTATTAATCCCCACAATAACCTTATGAGAGGCATAGCTATGACAAAGAACTTTGGAACTTGCTTGAGGTCATTCATATTTGAAGAGCTGGATTCAGACCCAGGCAGTTTGGTTCCAAATGCCACACTCTTAATTCATATAATCTATATACATTATGGACTAATAAATACAGTATATTAGCTAGTTCTCAGAAGGTGTTCTGGTGACTCTTGGGATCCCAAGACCTTTTCAGGGGTTCCATGAGGTCAAACTATTTTCATCATAATACAAAAATGTTATTTGACTTTTTCACTCTCATTTTCTCATGACTGTACAATGGAGCTTTCTAGAGGTTACATGACATATAATTTTGCCTTTAATCAAATGCAAAAGCAGAGGTGAGAATCCAGTTGTCTTCTATTAAGTCAGATATTAAAGAGATTTATAAAAATGTAAAATAATACCACTCCTCAATTTTTTGGAATTATAGCAATTTTCAAATTTATATTATATTAACATGTGATGGGTTTATTTTATATTTTAAAATGAATAAATACATGTTTTTAAACATTCTTAGTTTTAATTTCTAATATGATAAGTATTGATAGACATAACTCACATAAACAAAAGCCCTTTGGGATTCTCAATAATTTGGAGCATTTGGCTCCAAATGCCACACTCTTAATCCATATGATCTATATACATTATGGACAGATGAACACAGTATGCTAGCATATAGTAGGGAGGTAGAATCAGTCAGAAGGATTAAAGTGAACTTTACATCCATCCAGGAAGTAAAGCGTATTCCCAATATCACTCAAAGATATAAAGATGTCAAAGCAGAGTCTCCAACAACTCTCCTTGTTCCACCCCTGCAGAGTACGCCCAAGCAGATGTGTGACTATGTATGAACAGCATGACTTGTATTAACTTCTTAGAAGTGGACAATTTATAAAAAGCAACTGCTGACCAGAGGCAATAATCTACTGCAATGGTGTCCTATACCTTGTTCAATGTGAGCTTTTGTTGGCAATTCATAAAATGTGTGCTGTGAGACAATAAGGGTTTAGAAAATTCCAGGTAAAAAGAAAGTTAACTAGGTTTTAATGTGGCAAAGGGCACTGGGAATCTTTAAGACAAAGATCTAATTTACAACATTTTCAAAATCTCAGTTGTCCACAGAGCCCACTACCCCCTTTTTGGTTTTGGTGAAGCACTTTTGAAGGCCTGAGGCTCTAAAGGACACACACCTAAGGGGACACAGGTCCATAATCTGGGAGAAGATGATCAGGACCTATATTCATCTGTACAGGCCTCCACAGAATCCCTCCACATCATCTTTGCAATACTCTTCATTCTCTGTCTTCCACTCTTAATTGGAGGGTGGGGGACATAAAGAACACCCTCTGGTACCAGGTATGAGTGAGGAATGGTTCTTAAGCCATCTCCCAGCTTGAGGTGCATCCACCCTATTCCATACATCCATGGGAAAAGGCTGACTGACAATCAGATCAGAGTTGGCTTAAGCCTAAGGGAGTCTAGAAAACATGAATGACTTTCACTTACCTGTGGGGAGAAAGTAATTGCAGCTAAAAGGGGCCATTCAAATCGCATCACATTCCCTTGGCTGTGATTTGTGACTGTGAAGCTCACATTATAGCTGTGTCCAATGTGGCAGTCTCCAAACTGGATGTGGTCCACCAGAGCAGCTAGGGATTAGAAACAGAAGGCTAGGAGTCCTCCCTGGTCTCCTCTGAGGGTCCACTTCCTTAAGGAGGCAGTACTTGGTAGACATGTGCTTCACCATCAGGCAACCCCCTTTGGATGGTTTATTAAAAAATCTGGAGCTTCTGAGTAGCAAGATTTCTCTCCCAGAGGGATCTACCTACCTATCCACCCATCCACCCACCCATCCATCCATCCATCCATCCATCCATCCATCCATCCATCCATCCATCCACCTTGGCCCTCACCTCCATTTGTACAGAAAACAAGGTCCCCAACTCCATTTGTTTGGTGAGACAATACTATTAAGAATTAGGATTGCCAGATAAAAAGGAGTCCCAATTAAATCTGAATTACAGATAAACAATGAGTAATTTTTAGGATAAGTATGCCTCATGCCATGTTTGGGACAGACTTATACTAAATATTATTCGTAGTTTATGAAATTCAAATTACTGGGTACTCGTATTCTGATTTGCTAAATCTGGCAACCCTATTTAAGTATAAAATCTGATTTCTGAACTTAAATTCAATGCTGGCTCCTGCATGACCCCGATAAGAGAGATGCTGCCCTGTAGCCTCAAATAGGGGTCAAATACCAGATATAGGAGTGCTGATTTCAACTCATGTTGTACAGACTACCTAATGGCACATTACAGGACTGTAATTAAGCTCCAAGAAGAACTGTGGGACTGTATTTATAACTCGTTTTAGAATAAACAGCCATAATTAGGGTGCTTAACAAATGCTTTTTGATGATAACAGTGAAGTACATTTTTTCATACCCCAAATAATATGATCAACTAAATGAAGCTTTTGTGCTCGATAGATTGTAAAATGGCATGTTTGCAGCTTTAATATACACACAAATCACCTAGGGATCTTGTTAAAATGTGGATTCTCATTCAGTAGGTTGGGGTGTGTCTGAAACTTCCATTTCTAACAAGCTCCCAGGTGATGCTGCAGTTGTATGTTCTCAAACTACTCATTGAGTAGTAAGGCTGTGGAGAATGATGTTCTAGAAATGGCCCAAACCTATATCCTCTCTAATTAAATAAGACAGACAATGCTAACCCAAGCCAACTAAAATATATAGATTACAAAGAGGCATTTATTCACTTATTAGTTGAACTGGAATTTGAATATCAAGCTATAAACTCCCTAAAAGCAGAGACTTTCTTATTAATCTTTGCAACTGCAGGGCTCAGTGTGATGCCTGGAACATGCACATGGTGCCAATACATGTTCATTGAGTGAACACTTGAGTAAATAAATGCAAGGATGAATGCAGTGACTAAGCCAGACATGCCAGAACATAGAGTATGAACAGAATGAACAGGACAGTCATTCCTAAATTCTCAAGAAGCTAGCCAGCCTGTTACTTAAATTTCATCCTCATCTAAAATGACCCAAGAGCCAACACTTGTCAATACCTCACTACTGCTTCTCCTACCTGCCACTAAGTCTTCCATATTGTCCTCAATGATCTCTGTGAATTCAGAGATATTTGTGTCAGTGGAAGCCACCAGCCCGTGGATGTTGTCTAAGGTGATGTCATCCTTGTAACCCTCTCCCACCATGTGGATAATGGTTTCCTCATATTGGTTATTGATCACTGACAAGTGGATGATGCCTCTCATTCTCCCAACCTTCTGGGAGTAGAAAAAGACATCGAATTCGGCTGTATCTCCAGGAGAAATAATCAGGGAGGCTGTGTGAGCTTTCTTTGCTGCCAAGAGAAGAAAGAAGATATGATTTAGAACCTGCTTCAAGAAATATGTATCCATAAAAACCTGACTGAAAGGAAAACAGGCCTAGCATGGGAACAAGCCTCAGCTAGAGGCCAGTGGTGATGAGACTGGGCGTTCCTCTCTGGCTGGGCCCTGAGCGGTCCCCTAGCAATCTAACTACTGAGATCCACTGCCCTCTAGAAGCCCTCCCTTCCATTTACCTTTTTCATTTGGTTTGCTTTCCTCTGTGATGTAAATGTATGAGGTAGTGGGCCTTCCTTTCAGGGAAAAGACTCCTAGTTCATCCCGCAGATCAACATGCAGCTGGCAGAAGGAAAGCAGGATTGAATGCTAGGCTCACGGGTTGCTCACGGGCTTTGAGTCTGGGGTGAGATACTGTGCTGTGTTTGGGGAAAGACCCCAAATAGTCATTGCTCCTAGTACTGCTTTTTTTGAGTTTCTTATTAAGAGAGAGAAATAATAAATTTTAGACCTTTAGAGGACAAAAGGAAATCCAATCAGTTCAACCCTTGTTATCTGAGTGAGGAACTAGAGGTCCAAGGAGTGTAGGAAACTTTCCAGATCTCACAGCTAGATAGTGTCAAAATGGGGTTGCTAATGCTTCTGTTATTAACAAAAGCAATTGTCAAATATATGTTGGACTAACAAAATGGAAACGAATACTTGCAATGTTACAAGGGCCTGCATGAATATGAATTCCTAAAATTCAGTATCTCCTAGGTGCTATGCATTAGTTGTCTGATAGTGTCATGTTGAGCATCCTGTCAAGATAAGAGAAAAAAGAGTGAGCATTTGACCTACTTGGAGAAAGGGGTGATTTCTAGCCTGTTGGAAGGGAGATAAGACTAAAGCTATACATCTGACTTTAGGTATGAGAAATCAGGAGACATTGTTAGTAGACAGCAATGCTGGTACTCACAAACAAGATTGAATAATATAAAAAAATGAGACACGAAGATGGAAGAAACAGTGATAACACCTGGGAAGCTTCCAAGATTGAAAAAAAATTAGGTATTTAGAAATAACTTTAATAAGAAACCATATGGAGTATGGAGGAATTATATACAAGAAATATTGACATAAAAGATTTAAATAAATGGGTGGGATCCTAAATATTGTTTCTGGTGAAAAGTCTAAATACTCTAAAGGTAGAAATTTTCCCCAAAATAATTCATAGGCTTCCCAATAGAATTTTTTTTTCTTTCTTGAGTTGGAGTCTCACTCTGTCACTCAGACTGGAGTGCAGTGGCCACTCCCGGCCACCGCAGCCTCGACCTGCTGGGCTCCGGCGATCCTTCCGCCTCAGCCTTCCAAGTAGCTGGAACTACCGATGCGCGCTACCACGCCCGGCTAATTTTTGATTTGTTGTAGAGATGAGGTCTTGCCAAGTTGCCCAGGCGGGTCTCGAATCCGCGGGCTCAGGCAATCCACTCACCTCAGCCTCCCAAAGGCACGGGATTACAGGCTGAGCCACCAAGCCTGGCTCCAATAGAATTTTTTGAGGAACATTATAAAAATAATTCTAAGGTCCATCTGAGAGATTATCAGACAAAAACTGTTAAGACAAATTACAAAAACAGAAAGTGGGTAGGCACGAATTCACTGAACTATATGCTAAAATATTTTATAAAGCCATAGTAATGGAAATAATGCAGGGTAATGGTAAACTAGGTAAACTGAACTCAAGACAGAAAATATATTGCTAGACTAAATACAGAAACAAAGTTAAAAGCATCACAGAGAGACAGTGAAGAATAACTAGACCAAGATCTGTGACAGCACAGTAATCCAGGAAGTCATCCTAACTTTCGGAGTTATTTTTGTCCTAGAGCATTTGCCAATCAGGAAGAGGAAGATGGGAAGCTTATCTGTGACTTTGATGGTTTCTTGGTGCTAACAGGGCAGAAGTCCAAGGGTTGTGAAAGGTGGGAGGAGTGCTTTCTTTGCTCTGGGCTGGGACCCAAAATGTAGGCACCATTAGATGAAAAGGTAACTGGATATAAGCCAACTTTCTCAATGATAGCAATCCTGCTCTGAATCATCTGGGAAGCTACATCTCAAGCTCTAAAACTGGCTTAGGTGATCTTAAATTTCTAGTGCCCCCTAGTGTTGGGCAGAAGTAAATGAAAACTGTCTATGAAGAAAAATATTATTCTTAGTCTAATTGTTTTTAAACAATTTTTCAATTGTGGTACCCAACACATGATCAAAAGATAACCAGGCACATGGGAGACAGGAGAACATGGGCAAGAATGAGCAAAATAGCTAGTATCAGAAACAGATCCACAGGGACTTTGGATTTTGGAATTATCAGTTATAGAGTGCAAAATGGTTACTTTGACAGCTTCAGTGTGAAACTAGGCACCATAAAAATTAATTATGTAGACTTAAAAAAACCCTAATAGATATCCCAGAACTGAAAAGTATAATAGCTTAAGGACGTAATGGAAAGGTTTAACAGCACATTTGATACAGCTAAAGGGAGAGTTAATGAATCAAGACAGGAAAAAATAAATTATGCAAAAGAAAGCCCAGAGAAAATGAACAGAAAATATAGTGAAGTTGAAAGACACAGATGATATAGTGAGGTCTTCCATACATTTAACTGGCATCACAGAAAGAGAGATTAAAGATAATGGAACAGGAGCAATATTTAAAGGCATGTTTAGGAATTTTCCAAAATGGATTTGACATCAATACACAGAATCATGAAACCTGTTGAATTCTAAGGACAAATTAGAAGACATCCACACCCAGACACATCATAGTAAAACTTCAGAAAATAAATACAAAGTGAAAATGTTAAAGGCAGTTATAAGAAAATGCCCTTAAAAGAACATTTTAGGGTTATAGCTGACAGCAGTAACAACAGAAACCAGAACACAATGGAATAATGTCTCCCAACTGCTGAAAGAAAACAACTGCCAACCCAGAATTCTATAGCCAGTAAAAATTTCATTAAAATGAAAGAGAAATAGAGACTGTCAAAAAACTGAAGGAATTCAGAACCAGCAGACTCACATTAAATAAATAATAAAGAGTATTCTTCAGTTAGTAAGAAAAGGATCTCAGACAGAAAATTGGAGATGCAGGAATAAAGAGCAATAAAAGTGATACATATATGGGTAAATCTAAATGAAATCTAATTTTAAAACTATAAGAACAACAGTAAGAGCAATAGGAACAATATCTTGCAGGATTTAAGTTATGTAGAAAACTCAACACCCTCTACAAGTTGTTCCATTACTCTACTCTTTAATTTTTGTCTCCCATTGCTCTTCTACCTATAGCTATGGTCTTGTGAAGCTGGGTGCTTCTTCCTGGGATGCATATACTTCATGCCCACTTGCTGAAATCCAACTATCCTTTCATGCTCTGCTCAAATGTCATTTACAGTAAATTTTCCTTCATTCCCTGATGGGACTAGATCATTCTCAAAGTCCTACAGTCCTCTGAACAACACTTATATGATTCATCACTTTTTGGTAAAATAAACTATAATTTAATCACTGAATCAAAAGTCCCTTTAGATGTTACATCTCTCACCCCAATGAAGTTTCTTTTATTGTCTTGTTTTTTCCTCATTACAAATGCAATGTTTATTATAGACAAAATAAAAAATAAAGAAGGTACTAAAATACCCATAATCCTACCCACTTAGTTTGGTACATGGCATTGTATGCTACTATGCACAGTAGTTATTAGTGTATTGTGTAATCTGGTTTCCTACTTTCCTTGAGGATAGAGACCATGCCAGAATTCCCTCTGCATGTCCCTTACACACAGGTTAATGTATGAGGATGATCAAGGAAGTCCTTACACATTAGGGATGGCAGAGATCACAATGTGAGAAGTCTAACTCCTGAATAATTATTCTCCTTTCTACCCCATGCTTCACCCTCAAATATTACCTGGGCAGGGATGGTGCCATTGTTCTTGAGGATTAGAGGCAGTTTCTCTGAATGACCAAGCAGAAGCCTCTTAAAGAGAAGCAAGGGGCTTCCATATTGGTTATGGAGAATTGGTCGCACAATGGTCACTCGAGGGAGATTCCCCTCACCGGTGATATCGAACACAAGACCTCGGCTTTTGGCCAGGTTGCTGCAGGGAACAAGAAGGTTGAGGCCTGTCAGCCTGGCATGGCAGGAATGACATTCCACGGAGAGTGTGGCCTGTAACCCTGCTAGGAGCTGGTACCTGGGCAAGCCATCCAAGGTAGCCTCAAAGATACACTGGTAGGTCTGCATGGTCTGTGGGGTGAAGGCCACTGTAGCAAAGGCATGTGAGTGACTGGCAACACACATCTTGTTGGGTTCCACTTCAAAAATGTCAGTGATGCGGGCATAAGCCTGGTGAGGGAGAGCAGAGACCAGAGTATGTTAGCTACTTTGCATTTATGATGGGCGTACTTACTTACATAACTACTTACATTACTACTTACATGTCTCCTGTGCAGTGTTCATCTCCATTGCTCGAAGGTGAACTCTCCCTTGACTAAGCTCTGTGGTGGACATGCTTCACTGCCTGCATAGTCACGGTCCCTCAAGCAGCAGCTTAGATATTCTGGCACTCTCCACTGAATACTATCTGGCTGGATTTGGCTAGATCCATGATTTTTGACTCATCTGAACTAAGCCTGTCAATCAGAGATTTCGCTTCATTCTGCAGTAAGCCTTGCTTTGTTTGGGTTAACCTAAGTGGGTTTCTTCTCCTTGTAACTCTAAGAGCCTTGGCTAGACAACCTCCCACAACTCTTCACCTTCTCTCATCACGTGGCTGTGTTTTGGGAATGTAAGCACCCCTGGCATGGCCTTGAAAGGGCTTTTCATTCTCATGGGAAGCAGGTGGGATTCAAGACTGACTAGTTCTTGTTCTTAGAAACTGAGGGCACTAAGGTTTCTTTAGTCTTCCAAGGGATAGCCTTCAGGTATGTAAACTAGGGTGGAGGAGAACATGTTTGCAAATCCTGTTATAAAGTTTCTGTCTAGAAATCAGGCTTGCTCATTTTTTATGTGTTTTTTTTTTCTTTTCAGAATAGGAAGAAAGTTGCCCTTCAGTGTTCCAAATAAGGTTAGAGAATGATGACTGGATATTACCAGGGCCTGAGGGGCCTAAGGGAAGTCATAAAAGAGATTATATAGTCTCCTCAACTGTTACCCCTTTGCATTGACAGTACCCCAGGAATGCACACTATGTATATAGCTCTAGACTGATACCAATCCCCTTGGTGACCTCTCAACCACCATCAGATGTGAACAATGCCTGCTCTGGGGCACAGAGACTTCCTGGGCCCAGATTCCATCTTTGGGCAGAGAGAACTGAAGCAGCCAACATAAGAAGAGGCAATATTTGCTACACAGTGGATTGGAAATTAAGAGTGACAGAAACTCACTGATTAAGCCCTCTCTCAGTATCCTGAATTATCTGTTTCACTATGAGGAAAACAGATTCCAGAATTATCTGATTCAGGGAGAGAAAGCACTTTTGAGCCTGGCAGGCCCTAAGATGGGCACTTATTATTTACACTGTACATGGATGAAGCTTGGATTTCAAACCAGCCCTATATTTCCTAGGCTCTGGAATCTAGGGGAAGAATTTAGCCTTTCTGAACCTCAGTTTCCATAAATGTAAAGTGGAGATAAAAATACAAACCGAAAAGAGTTGTTTTGAAGATGAAATGAGACAATAAATATGTTACTTAGCATAATGCTTAGCACAGGGCCAGGACTCAAAAAAGTTTCACCATTTCACCATATCTTCATAATCTGATATCTTCTAAATCTCCATTACCAGAAGAATATACAACTGGAGGCAGGTCTGTCTGATGCTGGTGTTCATCTTAGGCCCTCCTCACCATACTTTGTCTCTTTTAGGTGTACAGTGAGTACTTAATAAATGAATGAGTTGCTCATTAGTGTGTACCAGTTTATTAGAGAGGTACTCAGAAAAGATACGCACTGGGACAAATGTATGGCTGCTGGTCTAGGGCAAACTGACCAGTTAACCTTACATAACTTCCAGCAGGGCTTAAGAATAATATAACTCCCACTCAGAGCTTCTCAGAGCTCTTTCCAGGCTTTATGCCAAATGTACTGGGCCAGGGGCCATTTGGAGCTTCTTACCTTATTGGAGATAGGCCTAACTACAATGTTGATATCACAGGCAATCTTTCCCACATTACTGATCTTGAACCGAGCCTTGGCCTGATGGCCCACAAGGACATTGCAGAAGATGAACTTGTTCTCATCCTCCACGAACAGGCCCCCACTCTCTGTGGTCTGCAAGATGTTGTGCAGGTTGGGGCTTGTACATATCTGGTGTTCCTCAAATATCAAGGCGTTGTTGTCAGTCACGAAGGCTGGGGAGTGAAGGAAGACTATGAGGTGATGCCTGATGGCCAGATTCCAGCTCTCTGTAATTCTTAATTCAGAGATGTGAACTCTCACAGAGGAGAGTCATGGAGGAGAGGTAGAGGAATTCACACCAGGAGGTGTGAGTGATGGGACAAATTCTATCTTGTCTTCCTTTCTTGTACTGTTATTGCTGGTTGCCATGCCCCAATCAGCCTTTTTCTCCCAATGGTAAGATTGGAGATCTGGGGTGGGTTTTGGAGGGAAGGAGGCAACTGGCCCACCTTGGTTCAAGGCTCCAGGGAGCCTATACTCAAAGCAAGAGGAGTTCTCTCTGCACAGACAACACTATTTATTTGAGAATCCAGGACCAGACTCTGGAAGGCTAGGGTTTGAAGCTGTGCATCTTCCCCTAGGTATGCATGCCGGGGAAAAATATGACTGAAAACACTAGAGGATGTTCTAAGGTCCCAAAGGAAGCAACCCAGCCATATCTTCTAGACACCTTGAGAGAAATTTGCCTGAAGTGTGTGTGGATGGGGGTGAGTCACAAATGAAGACCTTTTAAGTGGTACTGCCCAATCTGAGTGGTCAGTACCTGGCAGGCAGGCTTCAGCCAAAAGAGTGTAAGGAATGCCAGCAGGCTGGTCTGTAGGATCTCGGTCGGAGATATCGATGGCCATAAACTCCTCACACTTTCCCACGGGGTCAGCCACACAGTCAATGGTGATGACCTGCTGTCCTCCAGAAGGGATGGAGCCAAACCCAGGGTACACAGTGAACATGCCATGGGAGAATCGGGCCTGCAGGACAAGGGTGGAAGGGGTGGGTGGGATAGAGGCAGAGTTTGAGACCTTCCAATAGAGCTGTGAGATGGTGTTGAGAGGGACAAGTGGGACCTCTTCTCACAGGTCCTCTCTGGGCCCCTGCTCCTGTCCCCCTAGAGGGACAGAGGGCCTGTGGGGTGAAGTCTTCATGGATAGGCTCTCTCAACGCTTCCTTCTATGTACATTTCTTCTGATCAATCATGTTTAAACTGAAGGTTTAAGGGTACAGACTGTTTCCACATCATCTAACATTTATCCACATGGGAATTTTGAGGTAGAAGGGGTGCAGAATAGAGTAGTATTTAAGATTATGGGTTTTTGAGTCAGATTCTCCCAGGCTTGAATCCCAGCCCTGCTAAATATTAACTGATCAACCTTGGACAAATTGCTTCTCTGAGCCTTAGTTTATTTATTTATAAAATAGGACTGAAACTACTACCCCAGAGATTGCTGGAGACTTAAATGAAAGAGTAGGTGTGAAGCATGTAGCATCACATCTGGCATAGAATAAATGCTGAAAAAAAGGGGTGTTGGTGCAATAGGGCAGGTCCCTGGATGTCCTTGGCTGACCTAGCTTTTCTTCCTCCTGCTTGTAGTTTTCAGGATAACATAGACTGTGCTGAGAATACAATGCTCTGAGATAAAGAACTGTCCAGAACAACTCAGGCTTTGTCCTCATCCCTCCTAGAGTAGGATGTCCTGTCATGTTTTAGCCTAGAGTTTCATGTTTTCCCTGAGGTATAAAACCCAGGTCGGAATGATTTTGGGGTCGCTTAGCTGCAGTGTGAAGAGAGGCACACACAGGCAAGACGCTATCTGCCCTAGGCAACTTTCTTGAACCTTAGGGGACCAGCTCGCCATGAATCCTAGGCTTCTATTTGTTCTTGCTACTATCTATGAATGATAAACTTGCTTTACATACTTGTGTGAGTGTTCTGTCTCACTGGTCTCACACTCTGGGAGTTTGGTTTGTGCAAAACTCAACTGGCAGCTGAGGTTTGTGCAGGACTTCCTGCTAGATCTAGGAGCCCTAACAGACATCAGTGAGATGGTTAGAATCTTTCCCTGAGAGTGATACCAGTGTATGGTATTGAGGAGGTGTTTGGACTTCTCTCCTAGGACTGATAACTGGTGCACTGTATTCCTCTCCTAGAAACTGATATTGATGCATGGTATTCTGCTTTACAGTCAGCATGCACTTCTCTGGAGATTTCCTCTTCTTGCTCAGTCTCAGAAATCTGCCAAGGGGCAGTCTGACTTAGAATATGCCTCTCTAGGGCTCCTACACCATTTCTTCCAATGGCAAGATCCAAGATCTGGGGTAGGATTTAGAAGGAAGAAGCTATTTGGCTCATTTTGGTTCAAGGCTCCAGGAAGCCTATAGTCAAACAAAGGAGAGTTCATCCTGAAATCTACCACAGTGGTAAGGGGGTGGGTGTGGACTTTGTGCTTGATGGAGTTTCAACCGAATTGTCTGTCTTTCCCTCAGAGATGAACTCTCTCCACTGACCTGTCCCCCCATCCACACCAAATCCTTTTGGGCATGTTTTATCATAATGCTATGTTAGAAAGTGATTTTTTCTGACAATGCTCAGACGTAGACTCTGGATTCTTCAGGATATCAGGAACTTTCCCCAATTCTCATCATGGCCGCTGTAAGTGGCTGGGTAGGTGGTACACTGCATACCTCAAGTGGACACTCTTCATATATGTGTCTATGTGGATGGAGCCCTTAGCATTGTGCATTATGATGGCATAGGCACACATGAAAGCCACTATTTACCTAACTTGATTACTGCTTACTAATTACCTATTATATGCTAGGAGGTCTTGGGCACTTAGGATTACCCGATAAATCATCCAGGTTTAGAGAAGAGGAAGGTTGGTGGATAGTTAGAAAATGGTACAAGTAAGGTCACAGAAAGGTCACAGTGAAGGCAAAAAACAGCTGAAATAAGTGGACTTGACCTAGCAAGCTGGGAGAAAGGGAAATGGTGGTCAGAGAAAGGAATCTTGGGCATCAAGAGTTCAGAAGCACCTCAATTTCCTATGAGATCCAGGGTGAGTTGCCAAGGTGGAGGAGAGGACAAGGCATTGAAATTGAAAGGAAAGGTATTGGAGAAGATTTCATTGAAGGCTGAGAAGATATAGTAGGTGAAGAAGGCAAAAAATATATGTAAATATCTATAGAAGAAATCAAAGTTATAGAAACATTTGGAAAATTATGTATGTCAATTAATTAGAAGGCTTCTGTTGGGAAGAGAAAACTACTAAAAAGACATTCTAAAAAAACATATAGAAAACCCAATTCAATTCAATCAATAATTATTGGTGTTCATAGAGTACAGAGTACCTACTTCTCTTATTTTTGCCTTCAATGCAGATATGGTGGCTGGAGCTGCAGCAGCCATCTTGGAACCATGAGGGAAAGGCCAAGAGAATCACAAATGTCAATAAATTATTAAACCAACACCAGCAATTGCCTACTCTATTTAAATATACTGTATTTATTTAAACCACTAATGTTGGATTTTCTGTTATTTGCAACTAAACACAGTTCTGATATTCAAATCAAACACATTCTCCATAGTGAAGTCTTCAGTGACTCTTCACAGCTACCAGGAACAGCAAGACTTCATTCTTCTATCTTTCTGCAGTCTATCCCTTTACACACATCTCAATTATCATATTTACTGTCTTGCTTAACAATTGCTCATTCACCCTGTTCTTTTGTAATTATCTAAGATATTTCCTTTACATTCATTTAAAATCATATTAGACAGCATTATAATTTTGCTTCAATTGACAAACATAGCTTAGAAAATCCAAGAGGAGAAGGAAAGTCTATTGAATATACCCATATTATTGCTTACTGTGTATTTTCCTCCTTCTTGACGTTCCATGATTCCTTCTTTTATTATTTATTTTCTTTTTAGAGAAATTCCTTTAACCATCCTTTTAGGGTAAGTGTACTGGTGACAATCTTTTAGTTTTCCTTCATTTGAGAAAGTTAATTTTTTTCATTTATCCCTGATAATTTTTTTTTTTGCTGAATATAAGATTCTGGGTTCACAGTTGTGTTTTCTGTGCTTGCAAAATATTAAGCCACTTCTTTCTGGGTCTCTATGGTTTTTAATCAGCTGTCATTCAATATTCATTTCTCTCGCAATGTGGTCAAGATTTTAAAATTTGTATTTCATTTTCAGAGGTTTGACTATGATGTGTGTTGGTATGTATTCCTTTAGGTTTGTTCTATTTGGGGTTTGTTGAGATTTTTGAGTCTGTAGGTGTATATCTTTTGCCAAATTTATTTATTTTTTAATTTTTAAACATATTTTTTATTTTAAAATTGTGGGGTACGGTTAAGGGTTAGGTATACAAATATGCATCATTCAGGCATCCTTGTTGATAAGGGGTGTCCCCCATCCCCAGACAGATATTGACTACCGTTAATCCCACCTCCCTTCCCTTCCCGGCCCTCCCATAGTTTCCTGCCACTGTCAATCCTTTTCTTATAGTATTATGATGGATATTCAAGGTCCACTTATGAATGAGAACATGTGATACTCAGATCTTTGTTTCTGTGAGAGATCACACAGCATTATAAACTCTAGTTCCATCCAGGTTGCTGTAAAGTTCATGATTTTATGACTGCATAGTATTCCATCGTGTATAGGTACCACATTTTTAAAATCCAGTCCTCTTTTGATGGACAGCATGGTTGGTTCCAGGTTCTTGCAATTGTGAACAATGCTGCGATAAACATATGTGTGCAGGTATCTTTTTTATAGAGTGATTTGAGTTCTTCAGGGTATATTCCCAGTTGGGAGATTGCAGGGTCATATGAGAGGTCGATATTTAGAGCTTTTAGGAATTGCCACACTGCTTTCCACAGAGGTTGCACTAGTTTACACTCCTACCAACAGTGCAGAAATGTTCCCTTTTCATCACATATCCTCTCTAGTATCTGTTATTTTTTGAGTTATTGATAAACACCCTTATGGAAATTGGAACTGGCATCCAATTCCTGAACAAAACCCGAAACGCATGGGCCATAAGAGACAAGATAGACAAGTGGGACCTCACTAAACTGACAAGCTTCTGCAAAGCCAAAGAAGCCATCAAGAGAGTAGGGAGACAGCCCACAGACTGGGAAAAAGTATTTACCAACTCCATGTCTAACAAAGGTTTAACATCTTGGATCTACAAGGAACTCAAACATGCTAAAAAGAAAAAAACAAACAACCCCATTACAAAGTGGGCAAAAGATATGAACAGACACGTCTCAAAAGAAGACATACGAGCGGCCAACAGACACATGAAGAAATGTTCAACCTCACTAATCATCAAGGAGATGCAAATTAAAACTACACTGAGATACCGCCTAACTCCAGTCAGAATGGCCATTATCAATAACTCTTTTGCCAAATTTAGAACGTTTTCAGTCATTATTTCTTTAATACTTTTCAGCCCCACGTTTTCAGTCATTATTTCTTTAAATACTTTCAGCTCCACTCTCTTTTAAAAAATAACTTTCTGGAACTCCAAAGACAGGAATATTAGATCTTTTGTTATAATTCTTATATACATGGTTCATTCTTTTTTTTCTGCCTCAGACTCAAATAGATTTTCAATAGATTCAAAACACAGTCTATTTTCTCTCTGCTGTTTAGAATGGGCAGCATAACAGTCTCCCAAAGATGTCTACATCCTAATCTCTGGACTCTGTTACTATGTTACTTTACATGGCAAAGAAACTTTGTTGACATGATTAAATTTAGAGCCCAATGATGGGGAGATTATCCTGGGTTATCATGGACCCTCTATAATCACAAGGCTTCTTAGAGATAGAAGAGAGCTAGAGGGAGCTGTGACTATGGAGGAAGCTGGAGTAATGTGATGTGAAAAGGACTTGATTCACTTTTATCGGCTTTGAAGATGGTAGAAGGGGACCACAAGCCACAGAATGTGGACAGCCTATAGAAGTTGGAAAAGAAAAGGAAATGGGTTATTCCCTGGAGTCTCCAGAAAAGAACATAGCCCTGCCAACAACTTGATTTCAGCATTTCTTCCCTACAGAACTGCAAGACAAAAAATTTGCATTGTTTTAAGCTACAATTGGGGGTAATTTGTGGTGGGAACAATAGGATTCCTACTGTCTGTATTCAAATCCATGAATGCTTTCCTCTGTCCCTACCATTCTGTTGTTGAAACCATCTGCTGAATTTTAAATCTTGGTTATTTATTTTTCAATTCCAAAATTTCCATTTGGTTCTTCTCTTATCTTCTCTTTTTTTGTTAAGATAATGTTTTCATTTTTTCCATTGATGCTTATAATTGTGCATTGAAACATTTTTATGTTGGTTGTCTTTTCTGAGAATTCTCTTTAAAATTTATTTTATTCATTTTTATATTTATTTATTTACCTTTTTTATTATATTAAAGATGTGGGGTACAATTCAGGGTTAGGTGTACAAATGTTGATTATGCAGGTACCCTTGTTGATGAGGTGTGTCCCTCTCTCCCCTGGGAATTTCCCTCAACTGCCAATCTCACCCTCCCTCCCCTGACAGTTTCCCACTACTGCAAGTCCCTTTCTTATAATATTATAGCTGTTCAAGTTCTGCTTATGAGTGAGAACATATGGTACTCTGTTCTTTGTTTCTGTGATAGCTCACTGAGTACGATGGACTCTAAATCTATCCAAGTTGCTGCTAAGTTCATGTGTTTGTCCTCCTTTATGGCATCATAATATTTCATTGTGTATATGTGCCACATTTTTTAATCCAGCCCAGCTCTGATGGGCAGCATGGTTAGTTCCATGTTTTTGCTATTGTGAATAGAGCTGCAAGAAGCATACATGTGCAGGTATCTTTTTTGTAGAATGATTTGAGTTCCTCCAGGTATATTCCCAATAGGGGAATTGCTGGGTCATATGGAAGATCAATTTCTAGTTCTTTCAGAAATCACCACACTGTCTTCCAAAGAGGATGCACTAGTTTGCATTCCCACCTGCAGTGTAGAAACGTTCCTTTTTCTCCGCATCCTCACCAGCATCTGTTGTTTGTTTTATTAATGATGGCCATTCTTACTGGGGTTAGGTGGTATCTCAATGTGGTTTTGATTTGCATTTCTCTGATGATAAGTGAGGTTGAGCACTTTTTCATGTGTCTGTTGGCTGTCCGTATATCTTCTTTTGAGAAGTGTCTATTCATGTCTTTTGCCCACTTTTTAACAGGGCTGTTTGTTTTTTTCCTTTCAGCGCATTTGAGTTCCTTGTAGATCCTAGATGTTTGGCCTTTGTCAGCTAGACAGTTGGCAAATATTTTTTCATTCTGTGGGCTGTCTCCCTCCTCTCTTGATGGTTTCTTTTGCTCTGCAGAAGCTCAGTATTTGATAAGGTCCCACTTGTCTATCTTATTTCTTAAGATGTGGGCACTTAAAGTTCTGATCAGGAATTGGTTGCTAGTTCCAATTTCCATAAGGGTGTCTCCTGAGTTTTCTAAGATTCTTATAATTTGAGGTTTTATGTTTAGGTCTTTAATTCATTTAGAGTTAATTTTTGTGTATGGTGATGGGTAGGGGTCCTGTTTCAATCTTCTGCATGTGATAAGCCAGTTTTCCCAGCACCATTTTCTGAATAGGTTCTCTTCTCTCCAGTGGTTGCTGTTGGAGACTGTCAAAGATGAGTTGGTTGAGAAATTGAGGCTTTGCTTCCGGAATCTCTATTCTGTTCCATTGATTTATATGCCTGTTCTTGTACCAATACCAGGTATTGATACTGTAGCCTTATAGTAAAGTTTGAAGTCTGGAAGTGTGACACCTCCTGCTTTGTTTCTTTTGCTAAGGATTGTTTTGGCTATTCGTGGTTGTTTATGTTTCCATATGAATTTGTGTATTGTCATTTCCAGGTCTGAGAAGAATGATGTTGGTAGCTTAATGGGTACTGCATTGAATTTGTAGATTGCCTTTGGTAGGATGGACATCTTAACAATGTTGATTCTTCCTATCCATGAGCATGGAATATTTTTCCACTTGTTTGTGTCTTCTTGAATTTCTTTGAGCAGTGTTTTGTATTTCTCATTGAAAAGGTCTCTGGTTAGGAAAATGCCGAGGTATTTAAGTTTTTGTGTGGCTATTGTGAGTGGAATTCGATAGTTCTAACACTTCTGTCATCTCAATGTTGTTATCCAGTGTCCATTTTCCTTTAGTTTGAGATCTTCTTGGTTCTTGGGATGATGAGTGATTTTCAACTGAAACCTGGACATTTTGAGTGGTCTTATTTAAACCTTTTGTCTGAGCTGGCACTACTTTGGCAGAGGAAGGGAAGGTACTACTGCCTTGCTATTGTCAGGTGGGGGCAGTAGTCCAGATTCCCCGCTTGGACTCCTCATCACTACTGGGCAGAGCTGGGTGTTCTAGCTCCCCACTAGTCTTCAACTGATACTTCCCTGTTAGGGAGGGCTAAGAGTGCCTTTTTACTGTTCCACTAATACCCAGGGGATGGAGAAGTCCTCTGATACTATTCCAGCAATGGAAGGGGAGGAATGACCCATTATTGCTGGGTTGGGTTAGAAGTCAAGGTTCCCCATGTGGTGTCCTTGTAAACAACAGTTGAGGTGGTAGGGGGTCCTCATTACTATGTGGTGGGAATAAAAGTCTTGATTTCCCACTTAACTTTCTCTGACATCACCCTGGCAAGGTGGTTGATGCATCTCATGACAGCTTGGATAGAGTGGAAGTCTAGACTCCCTACTTGGCCTTTGCTAGCAGGGGAGGAGTAGGGTCAGCAATTTTTCTTTGGTGTTTGGTTGGAATAGAACAATTACTATCTAAAAGTTTTCTCTTTCTAGGCTGCCCTTTTCATGATCCTTGGGCTAATGGGGGTAGGTTTTTGTTGGGGCTTGTTTTTTTTTTTGTCTGTGTCAGGGTTGCTGGCTTTTTCGGTGCCCAGTCTGGAATATATGAAGCAAAAATAAAACTTGAGAACTCATCACCTTGATGTTCCTTGGGTCCCAAAGACCCTGGCTGGCCCGGGTTTTTCCTTCTACCTTTTAGAGTCTATAGTTTGTTCTATATATAATGGCCAGGATTTCTAGTTTTACTTTGTTGGGAAGAATATGGAAAAGTATATCCACTTGATCTTACCAGAAGCAGAAGTCCTCAAATCTCCTTTTATTTAAACCTGTTTGTATGAGATTCTGTTTCTTATAAACAAATGATTCTTGATTAAAGTACATATGAAGAGTTAAAATAAGTTTAAGGCAATGGGGAGCCAATGAAGGTTTTAAAGCAAAAGAGGATATCCAAATTAAAGGTCATAACACTTTAGCTTAAAATGAAAGTCACATTTCAATATAATTACTTAATATTCCTGCTATAGTAGATTCAAATTCTGTTATGCTAAGGGAGGTATTTGGTGATGAGAGCTAGTTGGGAGTGGCCTTATTGGGTGTCTGTGAGCAAGAAATCAGGCACTTACCTGGTTTGTGATGTTTACTTCTTTCTGAGTCGAATCAGAGAACTTGGCTGCTTTGGAAGGAACGGACTTGTAGAAGCTCTCGCTTTCCCGGGATCTTGCATGTCTGATATGGCTGGTTCTGATTAAAGAAGCAGGAGTAATACCCTCAAGTTGGGGGGTGACATTAGATACCATCTAACTGTATGCCTGCAAGGGCCCTTCTCCTAGGAATGGGGAAAGGTGTCCTTCTTTGCCCACGAGGGCACTGAAGTAGGCAGTTAGCTTGTTAATCACTGACAAAACTCATTTAGCAATTTTAGGGAAAGTTGCAGTAATTATACTTATCAAATAAAATTTATAAGGACATTGAAAATTACTGCAAGAAAATAATAAAATTTAAAAGGCTTCGTGAGTTTACTGGAAAGCAGTGTGTGGAAAATTACCTGTGGATATCAAATCTTTCACCTAATCTCATTTACAAAATAAAATGGCAAATACATTAAGCTCTGTCTCCTTTCTTCTCATATATGGGTATGATGTTTTTAAGATTTAGTATAAGCAGTATTTAAATATAGGCTTTAGTAACTGTTCACATCCCTTGAAGCTAGTTTATCCAATAATCAGTTTGCCTAGAGACCAGTTCATCTAAAATATTCAAATGTATTTGAAGTGCATCTTTTTTTTTGAAGTACATCTTAAATTTTTGAGATATGTTTTTAAACATGTTCGAGCATTCACTTGCTTAATGACCAGAACACCTGAAGTTCAACCCCCTTTTATGTGTCTTGCATGAATTTGTGCAAGCTAAAATAAAAAATAAAATAAAAATCATTGAAAGCAAAACACAGTGAAATTGTAATTATTATAAACATTATTACATTATTATAAAGTAAATTGTAAAAAATAAGCTGAGATTAAATTTGGAAGAAAGAGATCTTAGACA
Organism: Carlito syrichta; assembly: GCF_000164805.1. NCBI lineage: Eukaryota > Metazoa > Chordata > Mammalia > Primates > Tarsiidae > Carlito > Carlito syrichta. The sequence goes on from NW_007250847.1 coordinate 79,208, forward strand.
ATTTAACCTCAGATTGTACAAAATGTTCAAATTTTGACAGTATAGAAAGAATAGTTACAAAAATATGAAACAACTACAAACAACGTAAAGCTGTATGTCTGATTTAAAACAATTATAGAAAGTCAAAATTAAATCAGTAATACCTAGGGAATTGGTAAAATCATCAATATTTGGCCCCCTAATAATATGACAGCTCAAGGGAGGCTAAAAGCACTCAAAAGGTCAATTGTTTCTGGTGAAATCAGAGCCGCCTTTTGAAGAACATAGAGTTTCATTGTTGGAACAACTATTAAGGTAGCTGTTGTGATAGTGTCTTCATGGGGAGAAGGCAATAACAGTCCCTGGTAGACTGAAGATATCACCACACTTTCTCTTTTCCATATTTACAGGGTAGTCTTTGGCATCCCCCATAATGAAGCACAACTACAACTTCTTTGATTTAGCTTGCTATCATAATAGTCCCTTGACAGCCTATAGAATGATAGACAGGACCATGATCTAGTAAGTCTCTCAGCGTACTAGAAGCACCAGGACAACAGACAAAATCCCAGGCAGAAGATTTTACATGTGTTTGACTAAAATGTATTATATAGTATTATATAGTCTACACAAAACATGAAATCTGGAGTTAGAAGAGGTGGGTTCAGAACAAAGATCTACTGGTGGTATCTTGCATAATCCTGGATAAGCCATTTCTGAATGTTAGTGACCTTACCCACTAATGGGGATTGGGTGAATTTAGATACGATATACAAAAGTTCTTTGTAAACCATAGAGCATTAATTAACCAAGGAATGAAACGAGTTATATAAACACTTGTCTTACACTTTCTTTTGATGATTGGGGCTTTCCCCTGTCAGTCTGTAAAGGGCAAACTTGAAGTCAGTGATGCCTTGATTTTCTATTGTTAAGGTGGTGCTTTTACGAGTGCCACAGATCAAAGCTCCAAAGTTGATGATGGAGGAGGGACTGATGTTGTATTTAGAGTAAACAGCATTCACAGAAAACTTAATCGGGATACTGGCAATGATCTCACCTCCTTCTGCAATATTGGGCTCAATAACCTAGAAAGGGAAAAAGAATTAGGAAGTCAGTCATTGGTATAGCTACAGAGGTCCCATGATTATCTATCTACTCCTTTGCTGCTTTCATCACTAACATGAAGCCAAGTTCTTCATTTCACTCTTTGTATCACTGCATCCACGATGATATTAACAAACACTAACAGAGCATATCATGCACCAGTCAAGGGTCAATATGGACCAACTTTGCCTCTTGTTTTTATCACTTGATGACAGGACCCAGCTTCCTTGACTCTAATGCTGCACAAAGACTCAGGGGCACACTTCCTCTCTGGCTTTCTTTGTTTTTGATGAACTTGCAAATTCCCCTCTGGATCCAACCATGCCTGCTAGTTGGGACAAAATTCTGATGTATCCTATCTGGTTGCCACTCAGACCAACTCTTCCTTTCCCCTGCTGGAGCATGGATTAGATCATGTATCCTTTCAACAGTATGCCCACAATCCTGCCATTGAGTCAGCCTCTCCCTTTGAGCTCTCTTACCTGACAGCGCAGAACAGGCTGGTGCTCAATCTTCACTTCCTTTTTTGCACAAAAGAATACCTGGACATTTGTGGATTTTTCTGTTGGGGTCAGTGAGCCCTTTTTGGGTTGGACTGATATCATGGAATTTACGTTGGCTGCTGAAATACCTAAGGAGTCCACAGAAAAGCTGAAAGACAAGAATAAAAAGTCAGTTTATCTAGGGAACCCAAGATACTAGAGAGGAGATATTAGACTGTTGAGTGCCCACCATGTCTTCAGCCCTGTTCAACCACTATGCCCAGCAGTGTCTACTGTGCTTTGTACTCTATGCCATCCCCTCTTTGACCAGGGTTGATGGGGTCAGGAATTGATGCTTTAGGCAAAGATAGCCATACTCTATCCTGTGGTCAAGAGGTGCTCTTTCAGGTCTCTGTTCAACAGGGACACTTGATACCAAAAGAAAATCAACTAAATGAACTTTTCATTTTCATTTTCACTTTTACTTTCTTTCTCTCTCTCCATCCCTCCATCCTTCTCCCCTCTCTCCTCTACCCTCTTCCCTCTGTTGCCCCTCTCTTTCCCTCTCTTCCTCTCTTTTTCTCTGAGACTGAGGAAGTATACATAGAGGAAACAGTGATACTGAAACCAGAGGATGTAAAGAGAAAAAGCAGAAGACGGGAGCTGAAGTCATGCAACAGAGACATTAGGATGGGAAGTCTATGGCCTGACCTAGGTGGGGTAAGAACCACAGAAAGAAGCTGACTCATGAGCCTGACAGAGAGACTGGAGTAAGTACAAGGAAACTAAGTGGAGGTGGGACACCTAGGGTTGCTGTGGGGGGTCCATATGTCATCCCCATGTTCCAGGACACCTGCTCCCTCAGTTGCTTGTATGATGTGCTTCCTCATCACCCTGCACATCCTCTTTCAATGAGCCCCTGATCACCTGTTCCAACCTGATGGTGACTCTGTTCCATGCAACCTAAAAGAGCAGAGCTAATGCCCCTTCATAATCTAAAATGAAACTCACAAAAGGGCAAGATTCCATCTAGCCTAATTCCAAAGTGACAGTGGCTATTTTCTGGGTTTGTCTGACTTTCATTTATATTTATTTATTTCAGCATACAGTTTCACTGCTTATAACTAATGAGAGCATTGAGGTGGAGACCTCTCTAATTACAGCATTCTTTTTTTTAAGGGGTGGGGGTCTCACTATGCTGCTCAAGCTGAACTCAAACTCCTGGGTTCACGTGAGCCTCTCTCCTCAGCCTCCTGAGTAGCTGGGATTATAGGCATAAATTATCATGAATACACTGAATTTCTTCCAAGTCTGCAGAGGGGAAGTCCCTTTGCCAACCATGAAACTTTCTGGGGGCAGGATGAATTTTCATAGAAATGAACGGGCCTGAAGGCTGGCATGTTTGAAGGGATATGTGGCCTTGCTGAGGGACCCTGAACCCCATGCCCCCCTTTCCTCTCTGAGGAACCTCCTTGATTTTGTGCTTCATTTTTAGTCCTAAGAGATGAGCATAAGCTAGAGTTGTAATCTACAAAGCCACTATTTGGGTTCCATAGTATAGTGGCTCTTAAAATTAAAGAAAAAAAAAGGAAAACCTTTTATCTACGTGTAATCTCCTGCAGAAGGCCACCTTGTAAAACAGTTAAGCCAGGACAGCTTGGGGCCAGGTCCCCCATCTCCAGTCTCCTTCTACCCTCAGGACCTCCTCTCACTCCCAGCATCTGTCCCTCCAAGCCTTTTCCCCTAGTCTCTTCCTCCACCCCAGACCTGACTTCTGGTTCCAAGTACATCCAGGCCCTCAAAGGCCCTTGTTAAGCTGCAGAGTTGACAGCAGTGTGAAAGTCCCTGCTCTCTTAGCAGCAGGAATTCCATTCATCTGAAGTCAAGGGAGGTAAAAAGCAGAAATGGTTCTTATGACTTCCTTGATTGATTAAACAACAAATTTCCCACATAGCACACTCTTCTCCCCAAGAGTAAATGTGATGGCCACATACCTGATGGGATTCGAGTTACCTGAACATAATCTCGTATTTTCCACGGTTCTTCAGTTGTAGGGGCTGCTTCACCTCTTCCATGACCTTCACAATCCCAAAGTCGAGGCCTCCTTCAGCTCCTGCAGAGGACAGGTGCCAGAGGTGGGGGTGAATGGGTATGGGAATCAGGGGAAGTTCTCACAGAAAATCCATGGTGACAATTTCAGAGAATTTGCTTTCTGAAAACACTGTAGCTAGAAATGACTCTTATAATTGAGTTTTGGCAAACAATCAACAGATGCTGCTCTTGGTCCCCGCTCAACGGGGTGGTTCCCTCTGGATTCCACCCTAGGATTACTGTCCTTTCATGCCTGCCATTAGTTAGAACTTAAAAACATTTTATATAAAGCTTATAATTTACAGTTGGGACAGTACACACATTTGCATTGTTTACTTAGCATTACATCAGAAGCATTGCCCCAAATACTTAAAAACTCTTCATAACTGTGATCTTAGTAGTTGTATAATATTCCATGATATGGCTGTTCCATAATTTACAATATTGTTACTATAATAGTATTATTTCACTATTGATAGACATTTGGATTATTTTCAACTTTTCATTATTATAAACAATGCTGCAATAAAAGATCTTTGTATGTGAGACTAATGACACCTAAGTGAATATGTGGCTCAAACATTCTATGAGTCTTGCTGAGAAGGAGACCAATCAGGAAAGGGAGGAAAATGGAAAGTTGCATGTTGAAGGGAGAGACATAACATGTATTAGGGCAGTGTGGTGGATAGAACAAGTGTCCCTCTACCCTTGCCATCTAATCTCCAGAACATGTGAATTTGCTACCTTACATGGCAAAGGGGAATTCTTGTGGCAGATGGAATTAATTAATTGACCTTAAAATATAGAGATTAATTTGGGTTATCTCAGTGGGTCCAATATAATCATGAGGGTCCTTAAGTGCAGAAGAGAAGGCCGAAATGGGAGAACCCAAGAGGTAGCAGCATTGAGAAGGACCTGGCCTGGCCTTGCTGCTTTTGAAGATGAAGGAAGGGGACCATGACTGAGGAATGTGGGCACCTTGAGTTTAGCTTAGTGAGACTCATTTTGGATTTGTGTACTACAGAACTGTTAAGTAATAAATTTGTGTTGTTCAAGCCAGAAAGTTTGTGGCAATTTTTAATGGCAGTGATAAAAAAAATACAGCAGGAAGACAATTGTTTACTGTCAAACAATTACTCAGAAAAGAGCTCTGCAAATTTCATATTTATTTATTTATTTAATTATTTTTTTTGAGTTAGAGTCTCACTAGGTCGCCCAGACTGGAGTGCAGTGGCCGCTCCCGGCCACCGCAGCCTAGACCTGCTGGGCTCCGGTGATCCTTCTGCCTCAGCCTTCCAAGTAGCTGAAACTACAGGCGTGCGCTACCACACCCGCCTAGTTTTTTTGATTTATTTTGGAGATGAGGTCTCACCAAGTTGCCCAGGTGGGTCTTGAACCCGCGGGCTCAGGCAATCCACTCATCTCAACCTCCCAAAGGCGCGGGATTACAGGCTGAGCCACTGAGCCCGGCTAAATTTCATATTTATGACCACTCCCTTGCTATCTCCAGTTGGAGAAATTATGATTTGTAGTAATGCTGCTAACACCACTCTGGGGCTCATATTACTACACCGAAATTGCGCCCCGCCCCCTGCCCTCCCAATCACCACAATACTAGCAATACACTAGCCTTTCTCTTCCTAGAAATATACTGTACAAAAAGACACAACTTCTAACCACTCTTTTCCTGACGGGCCCAACAGACCTTTAGGGAAGGTGATGTCCAAGGCAATGTCATATGACTCTGCGAAGATCATGATATTTTCAATCTGAACAACACCAAGAAGATTTTCTGCATCTAAAACCTGGCAGGGTAAGAGAAATTCTTCAGTACAAGCAAGATCTGTGAGGTTCTTGGAGCCTGGGACATGTAACATGCAGTGGGAATCATGGAGGGGATATGGTAGGGAATGTTTTTGAAATGTATCTAGCTGTAGGTCTGTAATCCTCACCCAGCATTTGATGGGAATAGTGCTCTTCTTAACATCCTCTGGGGAATGCTGGTGTAGACAATACAGGAAGAGAAACTGCGTTTTTCATGTGTCCTTTTATTAGGCTTAATTTATTTGCATGATAGTCACTACATTACTGAAGTCTAGGCTGTAAGTAGACATTCCAGGAAAGTGTTTTCTTTTTTAAACCTTTAAATCAAATAAACTTGAAAAGCGTTGTTCTGACATTTGAAATGAAAAACCTTTATACTCTCATTCTTGCCCTATTCATTTTTTATTTGAATTGTTCTGTTCGTTGTTCGTGGGTCAGCCAACGGAAAAAGTATGAAGTAAGTGTTTAATGTTTGGAAATGTCAAGTGTTTTACGTATGTGGATATTATTAGGACCCTGGACTCCTGTTGTCCGCTGACCCTTCTGCTGTCATTCCTGTCAGTTGTTCCCTCATCACTGTCCTGAGGCACCTCTGAATTGCTGCAGCTGCCAGCCTGACCCAACTGTTGACTCTTGGAACTAATTAGGGGGCGATAAAGGGTGCATTTATGAAGGGAAAGAGCTGGTGTGCTCTCCTGTATCTGCGTGGAGCCCTTCTGTCTTTCTGAGGCCTCTAGCTGAAAATCCAAGTCACTGTCTCTCCATTGCATACGATTTGGGTGTCAAGGGGGAAATTTGTGACTGTCATCAAACTCATGTTTTGATTCAGAATTTCTGTCTTTTCCTTCATTAGACTTTTGCCAATGTTTTACTTGAGTTTTCCCTTCTTTCTCTGGCTGCTTGCCTTCTGACAGAGATGACAAGAAGGGAGTTTACACAGCATCTTTCTTCTGATAGATATTAAGTACCCAGAACACATTATTTCCTTTGCTTCCCCACTGAGGGGAAGGAAGAAAGATTAAAATTTGTAATTGAAGAAAATAGGAGGGACGATTTAAGAGGTATGCAAATAAAATAAAACAAGTTCACTGGAATGCATTCCAAAGGGAGCAGAAAGGAAAGTATCTCCTCCTGTAGTTATTGAAGGAATATAGTCTGAGGAAGAGAAGCTGCAGTTCACATTGGGGGGCTTGAGGGGGAGCTACTCTGCTTCGTGCAGAGACCTAATCAGGCTGCTGTTTGGCTGAAACACACAGAGATGGTGACAGCAGTTGTTAAAATACAGAAATGTCTCCATACTAGCTGGCAAACAGCTGTCATGATGATCTCTCCAAGTGTCCTTTTGCTGCCTACCTCCTGTGCCACCCCCCACCATGGGAACTTCTGGACTCTCCATGATCCAGCAACTAAAGAATAAAGCTGGCACAGCTGGGGGAATCTAGGTCCCTACAGCAACCATGAGCCTACGTCTCTTGTGCAGAGACTGGTGCTAAAGCATTGACCATCACCTGTGGGCTTCTACACATTTGTGGATTGAACGAGTCTATCAATATCTGTTTTCAGTTATCTTAAGGGCTCTCATAGGTAAGAGATAAAAGAGATTGGATCTATTGACTGGCCCCCAAAGTAGAAACAGGATTCACGCATGTAAGCTATAAGAAAGAATTTGAACTCAACCTAAGGAAGAATTTACAGGCCTATTTAAAGGGAGATTAGGCTGCTTGGAGTGGAAGTAAGTTTTCTGTCCCTGAAGGTATTCAGAGAGAAGCTTGAGATGATCTCTTGAATGTTGTAGAATCAATTAAAGTATTAGAAGTCAATGACATTTATTCATTCATTCATCAGATTCTGCTGAGTGCCTATACATCCAGGCCTGTGCTAGGCACTGGGAATATGATGGCTAATGGGTTAAATGATAGATCCCAAAAAGGTATGTCCACTTCTTAACTTCCAGACCTTATTTGGAAAAAGTGTATTTGTAGATGTAATTAAGTCGAAGATCTCAAGATGAGATCACCCTAGATTATCTGGATGGGCCTTCATTTAAATGATAAGCATATAAGAGACAGAAGGGAGAGGATGCAGACAGGAGAAGGCATTGTGATGACAAAGGCAGAGATGGGAGTGATGCAGCCACAAGTCAAGGGACATTAGCAGCAGACACAAGAAGCTGGAAGTGCCAAGAAGAATTCTCCCCTAGAGCCTTCAGAGGGAGCATGGCCCTGCCAACACCTTGATTTTGGATTTCTGGCCTCTAGAACTGTGAGAGAGTAATGTCTGTTGTTTTAAGGCACCCAGTTTGTGGTAATTTGTTACAGCAGCCACAGGAAACTCATACAGAGGGTGAGTAAGATAGGTGAGATCCTGCCCTTATGCAGTTCATACAAGGAAGTAAAGAAAGGAACAGGATAATGTCAGAGAGTGGCAGTGCTCTGAAGGACAGAAGACACGTTGAGTGATTGCACATAGAAAGAATTCTTGCAATGGGATGATGAGGGGTTCCTAGTTGAAGCAGTGATGTTTAGGACACCCTAAAGCACGAGCCAACTTCCTACAGAACCTGGGGACACATTCCCAGTAGGTTGTAGCAAGGTCAGGCCTGAAATGGGAGAGAGCACAATAGCAGGTGGGAGCCAATGCGTGAGGGTGAGGGCAAAGTGAGTTGAGGATGGAGAGGCAGGCTGGGCCTCAGAAGCAGGTTTGGAACTGGGGCTTATTCTTACTGCAGGGGGAAGCCCGCAAAATGCTTTAGGAAAGGGAGTAGTTGATCTGGTTGACACCATAAAGATCTCTCTGGACACTTGTGGGGAATGTGACGAGGGAAACCAGTCAGGAAGACCCTGAGGAAGTCCAGGTGAGAGATGCTGCAGGTGGCCCAGACAAGAGTGGCCTTAGTGTTGACAAAGAAGAGGATGGGAAGGAGAAACGCTGGGAGGCAGATTTAGCAAAGTTTATCGGAGGACTGGGTTGGAAGGGAGGCTGTCAGGGAAAGGGGGATATTGCAGCTGATTCCCAGGTATCTATTGGGAGACACAGGGTGGAGGGTGACATTTACTGAGATAGGAAGCTGATAGGTGACTGGGTCTGAAGGTATAAAATTAGGAATCTAATGCTTGCCTAGGTATAGAAACACCATTCATTCATTCATCCATTTATTCACCCATTCATTCCACACTGATTGGGTTGCTCTGCTCCTGGCACTGGGAAATCAGGGAGCTTGCAGTTGTGTGCATAGCAAGATGTTGTGGACTGGGGATACTGAACAGGGATCAGATGGAAGCATGTAACAGGGAGACCTGGCTCTCTGTGTGTGTGTGTGTGTGTGTGTGTGTGTGTGTGTGTGTGTGTATGTCCAATGTGTGCACACTTTGATAACTGAGCCAGCAGATGTGTGAAGCCTCACCTCCAGCCGGAAAGCCTTCTTGATGTTGACGGGCTTGGAGGGCTGAAAATGCAGGTGCAGGCTATACGCAGCCCTCGGGGGTATGGTCCCCTGCATCATGGACACAGTAAAGTCATCGCCTAGGTGCTCTAGGCTGGTGATCCGCCAGGCCACGGGCAGGAGTGTGACATTGTGGAGAAGAACTATCTTGGATTCCTTTCTGCAGAGTCAAAGAAAAAGTTGAAATTTCTTTTCAAATTTTGTAGTTGCAAATTATTAAAAAAAAACAAACCAATTTCTCTTTTGTGTGTGGGTGTTGAAAAAAATGTCTTAACCCTTCTTTTCTATTTGTTTTATTTAGGTATCTTAGCTTACAGGGCTGAGCTAATTATAATTCTTAATTTTTTCATGTATAAATTAGCCCAAATTAAATGTGATAAATTTAAACTTACAGAAGAGCTGTAAGAATTCCTCTATACACTTTCTCCAGATTCACCAATTGTTTACATTTTGACTTCTTTGCTTTACATTCATATTCTGTCTCTCATACCGAATGGTATGTTTTTGGAATTGTTTGAAATTAAATTGGTGATAACTTTAAATATTTCAGTGCATATTCCTTAAGAACAAGAACACTTATTAAACCCAGGGATTTTAACACTACAGTAATACAACAGTGCCATCTAATCCACAGTTCATATTCAAATTTCATCATTGTTACAATAATTTTTATAGCTATTTTTTTCCCAGTCAAGGATTCAAACTGGGATCATGTATTGCATTTAATTGTCATGTCTCTGTTGTCCCCTTTAATTTGGAAAATTTCTTCTGTCTTTTATTTTTTGCCTTAGAATAGGTTGTTTTATTTTAGGAAATGCTTTTGAATGAACATTTAATAACACAAATGTAATGCAGAAATTCTCCAAGAACTCCTACGTTAAACTTTTAATCTAAAAGTAGATGTATTATTTGTTTATTTATTTTTACTTTAAAGATGGGATACAATTTGAAATTAGGTATACAAGTAGTCATCATATAGGTAACATTTGGACCTCCCCTTGGTCCCCACTTAGCCTGGTTTGAGACCAGGTACCCCTATTGATGTTATGTCTCCCCCCCCACCAGGCAGTTTCCAGCTACTGCTGATCCCTTTTTTATAGTATTACGGTAAATGTTCAGGGTCTGCTTATGAGTGAGAACATGCTTATGAGTGAGAACATGTTTCTGTGATCACTGAGTATTATAGACTCTAAATCCATCCAAGTTGCTGTGAAGTCCATAATTTTGCCCTTCTTTATGGCTGCGCAATATTCCATTGTGTATATATACCTCATTTTCTTATTCAGTCCAGTTTCAGTGGGCAGCACGGTTAGTTCCATGTGTTGCTGTTGTGAATAATGCTGCAATAAACATGTGTGTGCAGGTAACTTTTTTGTAGAGTGATTTAAATTCCTCTGGGTATATACCCAGGAGGAGGATTGCTGGGTTGTATGGAAGGTCAGTTTGTAGTTCTTTTAGGAATCGCCATACTGTTTTCGATAGAGTTGACATTCCCATCAACAGTGTAGAAGCATTCTCTTTTGTCTGTATCCTCACAAGCATCAGTTGTACAAGTAGATATATTAACTGAGAGAAATGAGTTTACATTTGGTAACATAAATAATATAAATTAATTCATTGAGGATTATATTTTTCTACCTTTCCTTGTGCTCCTTGATCTTGACATTTTAAAGGGTATAGGCCAGCTAATTTGTAGAATGCTTCTTAATTTGGATTTGTCTGATGCTTCTTCATGGTTAGATTTAGGATATTCAGTTTTGGCAGGAATACTGCAGAGTTGCTGGTGTGTCCTTCTCAATGCATCGTATCAGAAGTCCCATGATGTCAGTTTGTGCCAATATTAGTGATGTTAGTTTTGATGCTGTGGTTAAGATGATGCTCACCAGGTTTCTCCACTGTGCATTTACTATTTTTTCCTTTATAAACAACAAGTAATTTGTGGGGAGATACTCTGAGACTATGTAAACTATCCTACTCCAGGTCAAAATTTCACTCACTAGTTTTAGAATCAATTGATTATTATATAACTCCATCAAATTTTCCATATATATATATATATATATATATATATATATGTTGGTATTCTAATGTCAGGAAGAGCATCTCATTCTCTCTCATTCATTATGCATTTATCTATTTATTTCAGTACAATTCATGGATTCTTATTCAGTAAGTTACAATCCATTACTATAATCTGTTTATTTTGATATTCAAATTGTCCTAGATTTAGCAAGTGATAGTCCCTTCAAATTGGCTCCTATGTCCTTTTGTTGTGTTTCCATGATTCTTTAAGTACTTTTTTACTTTCTGGTGTGACAAAAGGTTTCCTGCTCATCTGATCCTTCCTGTGCTTTCCCTGCTCCAGGAGGGAAAAGAGCCTTTCACCACAGAGCCTTGTTTCTCTTCAATGGAGAATGATATTTAGAAAACAGGATCTGGATGTTAGTGGACTCATTGCTACTGGTATATCATTGTTTCAGGCCTGACAGAGCTTGGAAATATGTGTGTGCGTGTGTGTGTGTGTGCACACACATGCATGTATTTGTGTTTCTGTATCTACCTGTATATTAAAAATCATGACTTCATACTGATACCTCCAATTCCAATTTAATATCACAAGATACATTTTAATCTACCTGTATTTATAACTCCCTTCCTCAACAATCAGAAACTTGGCAATAACTTAATTATATTGTGGTCAGAAAACATACTTTGTAAGATTTCAATCAGTTGAAATTTAATGAGACATGTTTTAAGGTTCAGCACTCTATTGTGAATATTCATTTTACAGGTGTTGGGTGTAGTGTTATTTAAATTTTATTTATTTTTCAATTTAAATTTTTAATTGGATCAAAGTAGTTGACAGTGTTGTTTAGATCCTCTGATTTTTTTGGACTAATTGTTCTAATAGTCATTCAGAAAAGGGTATTAATATTTCCAATCATGATTATCTATTTGTCTCTTTAGTCTTATTGGTTTTTGTTTCATATAGTTTGAAGATCTATTATTAAGCACACTTACATATATTAAAGTTATGTCTTCATTATTAACTGATAAAATTCCTTATGTTATTAGGAAATGTGTTCCTTTTTATATTTGGTAATATTTGTCTTAAAATCTCTTTTGTCTTACATTTTCTTTTGTCCCATCTGCTTTCATTTTTCTTTTCCACCTTTCCTGTATTTCTTTGGTTTAATCAAACACATTTAATATTATCTTTTAATTCCCTTATTGGCGTTTTAGCTATATTGCTAGTGTAGCTTTTTTGGTTTGTGATACATTTCTCTTGATTCTGGGGATATGCTCCTGGAAAAAGAAGGCAAGTGACATGATGTTAAAGGATCTACTGGTAAATAGACTAATAATATTTTCTAGAAGAATATTCCCTATATTTGGAATCTTAGAAGGATGTTCTTGATTTAAAATTAGTTATGTAAATAAAGTTAGATTTCGGATTTATGTAACACAAACCTCTAGAAAATGTCACATAAGCTAAGTGACCATTTGGGAATTGAAATATACGTGCTTTATAATCAATACTCCCTGCTGAGGGAAGTGATCTGCAAACCTCATTTAGAGACAGGGCCAGAAAGTATATGACTGATGTGAAAAGAAGGGACCTGGGTAGTCATAAAAGATGTCCCAGACATCTTTCTTCTTCATCTATACTTTTTGATTTTTTTGTGTCCTTGGTATTGTTAGCAAAGCTTGATACTGGGTAAGATCTCTTATTTGTGTGGATCTGATTTAGTAATCTAGTCCTTTGTGTTAGCTCAATTGCTTTGCATTATTATTATTTTTTAAAATGTCATCAAGGTTTTATAGCTAAGTACTAATAACAATACAAATGTTCATCCACAAGTGTGAAAAACATATTTGAGTGTCATCAGAAAATGATGAAAAATGAATAATCTACATTAACATGGTTGCATGTAGAAAGCTAAATTAAAAAAATTAAAAAAAATTTTTAAACATATTTTTTATTTTAAAATTGTGGGGTACAGTTAAGGGTTAGGTATACAAATATGCATCGTTCAGGCATCCTTGTTGATAAGGGGTGTCCCCCAATCCCCAGATAGATATTGACTACAGTTAATCCCACCACCCTTGCCCTCCCTGTCCCCCCCATAGATTCCCACTACTGTCAATTCCTTTCTTACGGTATTATGATAGATGTTCAAGGTCCACTTATGAGTGAGAACATGTGATATTCAGATCTTTGTTACTTTGCATTATTTTTATTTTAGTGGTTGCTCAAGGGATTACAATATATATCCTTAATTTATCAGTCTACTTAGAATTAATATTGTACCATTTCATGTAAAATGTAATCCTTGCAATAGTATATTTTCTTTTATACCCCATCACACATTGTATGTGATGTTGTCAATATGCATATCATCTACATACATTATCAGTCTCACAATGCAACATCAATACTTTTGTGTTAGTCAGTAGTCTTTTAATTAAATCAAGAAAAGAAAAAAATGAAGTATTTTATATTTAGCCACATATTTAATATTTTCTTTTCTTTTTTTTTTTTTTTTGAGTTGGAGTCTCACTCAGTGGCCCAGACTGGAGTGCAGTGGCCGCTCCCAGCCACTGCAGCCTCAACCTGCTGGAGTCCAGCGATCCTTCCGCCTCAGCCTTCCAAGTCGCTGGAACTACAGGCGCGCGCTACCACACCCGGCTAATTTTTTAAAAATTTATTGTAGAGATGAGGTCTCACTTGCCCAGGCGGGTCTCGAACCCGCGGGCTCAGGCAATCCATTCACCTCGGCCTCCCAAAGGCGCGGGATTACAGGCTGAGCCACCGAGCCCGGTCATATTTAAAATTTTCAGTGCTTCCTTATTACTTCCTATAGGTCTACATTTCCACCTGATATCATTTTCCTTCAGCTTGAAGAATTTTATTTAGAATTTATTGTAATGCATGTGTGCTGGCAGTTTATTTTCTTAGTTTTGTAGACCTTGAAATGTATTTTTTTATTCATTTTTGAAGAATATTTTTGTTGACATACAATTTGGGGTTGATAATACAATTATCCTCAGTATATGCAGGAGACTGGTTCCAGGACCACTGAGTATACCCATATGCATGCATACTTAAGTCCTGCAGTTGGCTCTGAGGAACCCACATATATGAAAAGTTGACCCTTCATTTAAGTGGGTTTCACATCTCACAAATACTATGTTTTCAGTTCATGTTTTGTTGAAAAATCTATGTGTAAGCAATCTTGCACAGTTCAAGCCTGTGTTGGCAAGGGTCAGTTGCATTTTCTTTTACCACATTAAAAATGTCATTCTAAAAACAAAACAGAAATCAAAGAAAAAAAGTCATTCAATTGTCTTCCAGTTTCCATTGCTACTGATGAGAAGTCTGTCATGAATGTCATTTTCTCCTGACTGTTTTCAAGATTTTCTTTTCATCCCTGGTTTTTTAATTAGTTGTACTATATTACTGTACTTTCCCTTGATGTGGTTTTCTTTCTTTAATCTGTTGTATAAAATACATGGAGTTGATATTATTAACCTAGAATGACCTATAAAAACCTGAGCTTAGAGAGGTTAATTGATGGTCCCAAAGTCACAGATGTAGTGGCAAGACTTGAACTATAACTATATTTATCCAGCTTAGGGCTTGCTAACCTTCTTGGATCTGTAAGTTTATGCTCTTTCTTTATTTCTTTCTTTTAAGCCAAATTTGGGAGCATTTCATTCACTCTTCAAATATTTTTTCTGCCCCTTTCTTTCTCTTTTCTTTTTTGGACTCCAGTTACAAATATGCTAGACTGCATGATATTGTTCCACTGTTTACTGGGGTTCTGTTCATTTTTTTTTTTTTTGAGTTGGAGTCTCACTCTGTCACCCAGACTGTAGTGCAGTGGCCGCTCCCAGCCACCACAGCCTCTACCTGCTGGGCTCCGGCGATCCTTCCGTCTCAGCCTTCCAAGTAGCTGGAATTACAGGCATGCGCTACCACGCCTGGCTGATTTTTTGATGTATTGTAGAGATGAGGTCTCGCTGCCCAGGCGGGTCTCGAACCCACGGGCTCAGGCTATCCACTCACCTCAGCCTCCCAAAGGTGCGGGATTACAGGCTGAGCCACCAAGCCCGGCGGTTCTGCTCATTTTTACCAGTAGTTTTCTATTATTCAGATTGATCAATTTATAGTAAATCTATCTTCAAGTTTATTAAATCTTTCATCTGCTGCAGCCAATCAGCTGATTAGTTCATTCTTTAAAATTTTCACTTTAGATGTTGTATTTTTCCATTCTAAAATATTCACTTAGTGCTTTTTTATAGTTTCCATTTTTCTGATAAGAGTCTCAATCTATGTATTCATCTTGACCACATGTTTCCCTGTTAGGTTGTACATATTTATAATAGTTGATTTAATGTCTTAGTGCCTGCTAATTCCAAAATCTTGGTCATCCTTGGTCAGTTTCTATTGATCACTCAACATTAATATGCCTAAGATGGCTTGCTTTGCATTAGGTAATTAGTTGTTTACCTGCTTGTTTTCCCCACCAGACTTCAAACTCCTCAGTGGCTAGAATGGTCCCTCAACACTGTGTGACCCAGCAGGTGTGCAGTAAATATGCACAGAATATGGTTGAATCAAAGTCAAGTATCCCTGATCTTGAAAAATCGACTTTCTCTTTCCTCTCTCCCATCCTGAAGCAAATATCCTAACTTGTGCTATCTGCTTGACTTTCTCTCAAAACATTGCTTTCAGTTAGCAGCCAAATATTCATACTAAGTGTAAACTTCTAAGCATTAAAGGGCAACATACCTTTTAAAGAGAGACTTTGTAATTTGAAAAGCTAGAATCACTAACAGTGTTCATACAGCACACTGAACTGGACTAGTCTGGTGCCTGGAAGACAACTAACTCTTATCTACTGACTCAGGACTACCACTATTAAGACTGCCATTTGGTTTCTGAACATGATCTAATAATAACACTTTTATTTTATTTTATTTTTTATTTTGAGAAAGCAGGATTTATTAAGAGGACAGAAAAATTCCCACAGAGGGCCTGCTGGGCCTGGCAATTCTTCTACCTTAGGCTTCCAAGGAGCCGGAACCTCAGGTGCACACTACCATCCTTGGCTAAGTTTTGATGTATTGCAGAGATGAGGCCTCGCCAAGTTGCCCAGGCTGGTCTTGAATCTGTGGGCTCAGGCAATCCATTTGCCTCAATCTCCCAAATTGCTTGGATTATAGGCTGGGCCACCGAGTTCAGCAAATAACACTTTAAAAAATGGATAAACTGAGGTAGTCAGCTGCAATTTCCTGAAAATAATGTTACATTGGTAGAATGCATTTCACTGTCAAAAGTGAAATAGAGTTGATATTATTAATCTCAGGTGACCTATGAAGAAATTGAAGCTTAAAGAAATTCATTGATGTGCCCAGAGTAACAGATATAGTGGCAAGACTTTGGCTACAGATCAGATCATCTGCTTGACTACCAAAGTTGCTTCTAATAAGGACTTCTCCACGGAGGTCAGAAAAAGCACTTTTGGCTACTTCAATTATTACTTAGTTTACTCATCAATATTGATTAGGAAATGGGGCCTGATTGTGATGCAGAATACATATCATAACAACATTCTTTCCCAGAATGCAGAATACATATCATAACAACATTCTTTCCCAGAACCCCCCCCAAAGAAACATCTCTACTTAGAATAAGTGCGATCTGATGAATGAATATGGAAGTTCTAGTTTTGGTCTAATGTTCTTTGCTTGTACTCTAACTCCTACACCAAAAATTTTTAAACTTTTAGGGCAATGGACCACTTCAAGAACCTGAAGAAAGCCAGATTTTCTTCTGAAAAAAGAATGCAAACATACACAGACTTTAGTGGTTGATTTTAAGGGAGTCCTCGACCCTGTTGAAGTCCATCCACTGAACCCAGGTTAACAATCTGTTAACTAAATAGGTTTACTGACCATCCCAGTTTGCACAGGACCAAGGAGTATTCCAAGATAAAGAACTTACAGTGCTAAAACCAAGGAAATCCAGAGTAAATCAGGACGAGTTTATCACCCTAGAACTAAATGTACTTAAAATTCCATTCCAGTCCTGACATTATCTAGAACTCTGACCTGTGCAGCAAGAGCCGATCAAAATGTAATTGCCTGGGTTCCAGCTCTAATTCTGGGCGAACTCCCTGGCAGCTTAATTTGAAGATGGCTGGCTCTGGGTTTTCTTTGATGCAGCAGACAATGCTATCTTCAAAGACACCAACTGCAGTAGGGTAGGCCCATATGTTTAGCATCTGATGGAAGAGTCAAAAGAAAGTACATTTACACTAAAGATGTGAAAGCCTTAAATATCCCAGAAAGCCTTGCCCTGGTGGCTTGTTTTCATGTGACTGTACCTGCTTCTCATTGGGTTTCAGAATCATGTTGGCCGGCTCCAGGAAGTATGTGTTTGCTTTAACATCATTCTGAAAACAGAAGAACACTTCCACCATCATTGGGGAATTGTTTAAGATTGTCAGCATCTCCATGTTGCCTGGGAACAGGGATGACTTGTACCTAAGAATGAATAAGAATGCGGCTGTGGGTATGAGGACTGAATGTGAACATAGGTGGAAAAGGAGGTTATGAAGAGCAAGGTGGTTCAAAGGGACAGTGTGGCTGCACTGAGGCAGTGGCATGGTGACTAAGAACATGAGGTTTGTGGGTGTGCAGACTCGCATCTAGAATAAATGTTACACTGCAACTTGAGCCCCCTAAGCCTTAGTCTTCTAATCTCTAAGATGAGATGATAATACCTCCTAGGATTGCTGCCTATTAAATGAGATCATGTATCAAAGCTCTTATGACAGCTGTAGAGAGCAAATGCCCAATGAACAGTAACTATTATTATTGCCAAGAATTCTAACCGAGAAATATGCATATCTATCCTTCCATGTGCTTGTATCCCCAGGAGATATGATCATTTGAATAACTTGTTATTTCACATCTGACTTTGAGATGACCTCATCCACTTCCTCCCACACCCTCATAGAATGTTAAATATTACCCCAAATGGGTTCATTTGGCCTTGTTCACTGTTCTGAGGGGTTTTTGTTCCTTGGTACCTTAGGGAGAGCTCCACAGAGTTGAGCACTGTGGGAATTGGAAGATGCCCAGTTAATGGTAACTGAACAGAAAAGGAACCATAGGAGAAGGCACAAGGAATAAAGATGTACATTGTCAGAGATCACAGAATAGGCCAGGAAAGCAGAAAACAGTCTAAAACACTTTTTGTACGGGCATGATGGAAAATAGAAGGGAAGAGAACAACAGAGACTAAATCAGAGTCAGAAAGACAGAGTCAGAAAGAATTCTGCATGAATAACTATCAAAGGGGAGGGTGGCCCTTACATCTAGCTGACAATCACTGCCATCCAGCAGTAAAAGTTTCATGTGTATTGCCTAGTTCAGTCCCCACAAATCTTTAAGGTAGGTGCTGTTAGTTTCCCATTTTACAGATGAGGACACTGAAGCCTAGCAAGGTTTACAAGAATACAAGAATAATATCTAGTTGCACCAGGCCTTGTTTTGGGTCAACAAAGTTGCTGTTCTCCTAGATCGGTGTCATCTGACCCCACATTCTGGTTAATTCCAACATTGCCCCAGACATGTATCTCTCTGAATAACTATCCCTTCCCTGACTCACCCTCAGCCTGCTCAGTACATCATGTCCATCAACCTGATTCCCACCCCTTCTCCCTCCTTAGCCCCTCCACTGGGCCTTGAAGAACCTCTCCATCATTAACCTCCTCACTTCCCAGTCTAACACCTCAGGGAATAAAGTGGAGGTAAGGAGGGAGTAGAGGACAAAGGTGGCCCATAATCTCTACTAAGGAAGCACAGAAATAGACTCTCTCTAGTTAGCACAATCATTGCTGTCTGGAGACAAGCTGGAGACATTGGTCTTATTTCCTGCTTATATGACAGGAAATTTGTATATAACTGAAAAAAACTAGTTAGTATCAGTAAAAATTTATAATCATCAATCTCATGTGGGCCCCTAATTCTGCCTGAGAGATAATCTCAATCTGTTTGTCTAATATACTCCTTCTCTTATTTTCCACAGAAACTGTTTTTCATACTTTCCTCAACATTTTTTAACTTCTTTCACTTCCTTCACTCTCAGGGGATCACCTCACATCATTTGTCATAGGAAAAACAGACATAGTTGCATAGGAAACTCCTTCCCATTCCAACTAAATCTGTAAACCTTCCTTCACTGGACGCCATCTCATCTTTATCCGCTAGTAGTATGCACTGACAGTCCCTCTTCCTGGCAAAGGACAGCATCCTCACATCCTGTTGTGCTATTTCATTGATGGCCTTGACTTTCTCCTGAAACTCCAAACTCTTCCTTCTACTTCCCCTTGGCATACAAACACTGTAAGAACAACAGTGTAGAACAGCTTTCCCTGGACTCCATGTCTCTCCCATCTCCCCTCACAGTGAGGCTTCTCCAAAGAGTTATCTTCACATCCTGTCTCCATTCTTTCACTTCCCTTAGACTACTCAACTCACTTTTCTTGGGCAGAGGACTCTTGCTAAGGCCCCCTTATGTTTTTGAACCCTGTGGATCTCTAAACCCTCTTCTTTCTGCCCTGCCTACAGCATTCAATGTAGTGACCGTGCCCTCTTTTCATGGCTCCATGACACCACCTTTTCTGGTTTCCCCAAGGGCTCTGGTCCTTTTTCTCGTCTTTGTTGGCTCCTCCTCTTGTGTGTGGTGGAGTTCTTTGAGACTCCATCCTTGATGCTTCTCTTCCTAGTATAAAGTCCTCTCTCAGGAAAGGTCATTCTTGCCTATGGCTTTGTTGTCTTAAAGACAGACCTCTTCTTTGAGAATCAAAACCATATAACCTATTCCCTGCTTTATGTGGCTATTAGAGATATCTTCCAAGAATCTCAAACTAAACATATCCCAAAGTAAACTTCTGATCTTACTCTTCTGAAAGCTAGTCCTCTTTCAGATTTTCCATTTGGGAAAATGGCACCTTGATTTATCTGGTTGCTTAGCAGAAGCTTGGGACACAAAAACTCAGTTCTCCTGATTTGTGGTTTGGGGCTAATTGAGCAAACATTATTAAAAGTTACATCTATATACATAAGAGCCCTACTTGTACTATTCATGAGCCCAACCCAGGAGTCTAAAGTCTGCTTTGAAATAATGAAACACTTACTTATCTCTTGATTTTCCACAAAGCAGTGGCCCGAAGTAAAACCTCTCCATGCTTATAATATACTTCTTAAAGATGACCTCATCTGCTGTCATGTCCATCTTCCACTGAGGGAATACCATTCTGAACATAGGGGAGGAAGAGGTGCAGAGGGGCTATCTGAACAGAAATTCAATGCTTCCATGTGATGCTTACATGAACCCAATACCCTCTGTTCAGCAGGGGGTCCAGATGTTTGAAGACAGAGGGGCTTAATTTGAGAACTTCTGTTGAGCCATTATCCCAGCCCACCCCCACCTCCAGAGAGGATAGTATGGTTTGAACTTGAGAAAAAAGATTCCCAGTAGTGTCTTCCACAATGAAGGCTGGTCATAGAGCTGAGTTGGATGTTCTATCTTAGTGCGCCCAGCTAGAAAAATTCCTGAGAATCCCTATGGAAAACTAGTTCTGATAGGCATTAGTTAGCTTCTGAATTCCTTGGTCCAATGTGGCCCTTCAGTTGAGAATCATAAAAAAACCCCTCTGGGTAGACAAGCCATAAAGGCTCCCTTCTCCAGGGGGAGTCACCTGCTAGCTTGCTCAGTCAGGGAACTTCATGTAGTGCACAAGTTGCACAGTGGTGTTCAATAGCTCAGAGAAAAATTATTATAGGATAAAAACGGTTTATATTTGTTTAATAGTTAAATAAGCAAACTAACTTGCCAAAGGAAGACGTTTTCCCCTACCATTTTATTTATCCTTTCTATTATCATCCTCTTTATCTCCATCTAGAAACACCTCGTGATATCATGTCATCCCTGTGGCTCTTAGTCAATGTCCAACAAGAGGTTCTGGGATGCTACCCAGTTCCACATTATTATTATTTTTTTAATCAATATTTTTTATTATGGTTTTGTGGGGTATAGTTAAGGGTTAGGTGTACAATTATGTTTCATTCAGGCACCCTGTTGATAAGAGGTGTTTCCCCATCCCCAGACAGATATTTGCTACTGTTAATCCCACCCCCCCATAGTTTCCCAGTACCATCAGTCATTTTCTTATAGTATTACATTGGATGTTCAAGGTCCATTATATGAGTGAGAACGCCACATTATTATGAAGAGCCGCCTTGCTTAAAGTGCCATGGGGAAATTAAAATGTACCTGTCAATGTTGCCTTTTAAAATGAAATTCACTTACTTTGGGTCTTGGCAAATATATGGGTAAGTGCAGACACCTCGACAATAAAGCTGGTACTGGCGGCGAGTTCCAAGGATCTCAAAGTTAAAAGTTTGATCAAAGTTCCCGAGATCAGAAGAAGAGAAATGCACACGCAATGTTACCTCACCATTGGCTGGCACGATCCACCGGAAGTGATTCAGTCTGCAAATAACCATGCAGATTTTTAAAGTGGGAAAAGCCAGGAGAGCTGCCTGGGAGAAGTCCTGTCCTGCTGGACTTGGGCATGGTGGCCCATGGGGCCCCACATGGGGAAGGACAACCTCATTCCCATCTGGTGCTATGATAGCTGCACCCTCCATTTGGGGCTTTAGCATTCCCCCACCCTGGGTTGCTGGGAAACCCACCTGATAAATTTCTCCTGAGAGTGCTGCCCACTGAAGTTATTCTGGTCTATGTCTGACAGGGGGGCAACGGTTCCAGTAGTTACCCCAGAAAGGACCTTCCTGGTAAAGGGCACACGACGCTTGTCCTTCTGGTTGTCGCGAACTTGTTCTGCTTTTTCTTTCATTTTCTGTCTGCTCCCCTTAGATGAAGTGGTCTGCTCCTCTTGGGCCTTAATTAAATGAGCACAAAGTCTTAAATATTCACCTTATATACATGCAAACAGAAGACAGAAATGCCTACAACACGCCTGCAGTCTGGGCTGATGGTGCTTGTATGGTCAGGATGCCTAGAGCAGAGTAGGGTTCAGCCTCATGTGGTAGTGACAAGACCAGCGTTTTCCTTGGCACCCTGTTCCCTGAGAAGAAGGCCAAAATCCCAGAGAAAGCTTGAAGCTGGCGGGGAGCCAAAGTGTTAGTTCCTGGCTGGGCCTACCATAGCCAGTGGGGCTTCCAGCTTTTTTGGTGTTGCTAGGTCAATTATCCCATTCACTTGTCTTCTACTTTCCAATATTTTGCTGGCATATTCTATTCATCATCACCTCTTTCCCCTTCTCTTTGTTCTTAGGATTTATATCTTAAAAAAATTCTTACTGTTTGGGTGAGAGTAGAGATAAACACATGCATTTAATCTGCCATGTTGAATAAGAAGTTCCCATTTTTCTCATAGTGTTTTCATGTTTCCTGATCACATTTTTCCTTTTTTATGGTCTTTTAATGTATCACTTTCACCTTTTTTTAATAGAGAAGATGCAATAACTAGTTTCAACAATTGTTACCATTTAGGCAAGTCTATCTATTGCTTTTTCTTTGAGTCATTTGAAGGTAAGTTGCAGACATGATGACTCCTTGCCTCTAAATACTTGCATCTCCTCAGAGCAAGGACATTCTCTTGTACTACCACAGTACTATTATCACACCTAAGTAAATGAACAATAATAACTCCATAATATTATTCTAGTACACAGTTCATATTAAAATTTTCCCATTTCTTCAGGCATGTGTTTTATAGCCCTTCCCCCCCCCCCCCAGGTTTGTATCTAATCAAGGTTCCTATGTTGCATTTTGTTGTTATGTTTCTTTGGTATCTTTTAATCTAGACCCTCCTATCCATTGATTTTTTGGAGAGGCTAGATCTGTGTCCTTATAGAATATCCCATAGTCTGAATTTTTCTGACCATTCTCACAGTGTCATTTAACTTACTCCTTTATTCTCTGTATTTCCTGCAAACTGAAAACAAAGCTTAAAAGTTTGATTAGATTCATAGATGATGCCAGGGACTTCATACTCCATCACAACAGGGAACAAGTAACACAAGGTTGATTCATGATGGCAAGTTTAAAGCATGTTCATGTGGTGAGGGTGATGCTGCCAGTGACTGTGGGCTGGTGTCCAGGCTAGTGTCAGTATCTTGTTCCCAGACAGCTTTTCACCTAAGATTTTTGCATCCACTGACGATCCTTAGTCAATTGTTTCACTGGGGCTAACAAAATAGTGATTTTCTAATTCTACCCTTCTTTCTATAATTGCAAGCAGCCATTCTTCTAGAATAAACAGCTTTCATTTGTCAACTAGGGAAGAATTAAAGTTCCTCCTAAAATGATAGCTTAAAGAATGTTTAATTCTTTCTTCTTCATGGCCAGTTTTCAGAATAAGGGTTGGTACAATTGTTAGCTCTGATGATAGTAGTGATTTTTTTCCTCTTTATCTTTTTAATTTGAAATTTCACTATGGACTCTGCTCTGGTGAGGCATGCTCAACAAAGCTGTTGACCTCAAATGTTGATTTCCTACCAACTTGTAAATTAAAGTTTGGGATAGTCTCTGTCATCTAATTATACTGTAGGAAGAGACTACAGGTGATTTTATTTGCTCTCTTTGGGCCTTTATTCCAGTTCCCTACCCCTGGAGAAAATAATATGATTTGAACTGTAGTGTGTATGGTTTATAGAAGGTTGTATGAAGAACTTCAAATTGTGGGCTACCATTCTTCTTTGGGAATAAAAAGCCCCTCTCCGAGGGGAGTCCCCCAAAAATCTGGGATTATTTTTTGGTGGATGGGCTCCTTGTAGTACAGGCTTTCCCTGCTAGGTAAGTATTTTAGGAAAGCATCAGCATCAGTGTATCAGCTAGCATTGTTGTGAGAGGCTGTGATCGGCTTTAGTGAAGTTTTTTCAACTGTTTTCCCATTTCATAATGGTGATTTACGAGCATACCTCTCATACCGTGCTGAGGGTTTAGCAGTTTTTGACCCAAAACAGCATGACCCCCATGCCCCACCCTCCCTACTTTCACCCAATTTCATCCTGAGCAATTTTTTTTTGTTTCCTTGGATGAAAAAAGTCCTCAGAGGGAAATGTTTTGCCAATGTGGAACAGGTGAAACAAAAAAACAGCAGAAACATGAAAAGGCATCAAAATCGACAAGTTCAAAAGCTGTTTTGAGCAGTGGAAAAAGTGTCTAAATAGGTGAATTTCATCAAACGGAGAACACTTTGAAGGTGATTGAAGTTGAAACATGCAAGAATAAATACACAATTTTTTATAAATAAATTCCAGTTTTTGGGGATGCCCCCTTGTATAATTTTTAATTTCTGCACATTATTGGTCAATATTTCCCTTTGTGGTTATTCTATAAATTGTATATACAGAGGGTGTCAAAAATGTATACACATATTAAGAAAGGAAAAGACTATTTTTTTTTTTTTGAGTTGGAGTCTCACTCTGTCACCCAGACTGCAGTGCAGTGGCCGCTCCAGCTTCGACCTGCTGGGCTCTGGCGATCCTTCCGCCTCAGCCTTCCGAGTAGCTGGAACTACAGGCGCGTGCTACCACGCCCGGCTAATTTTTGATTTATTGTAGAGATGAGGTCTCGCCAAGTTGCCCAGGCAGGTCTGAAACACACGGGCTCAGGCAAACCACTCACCTCAGCCTTCCAAAGGCGCGGGATTACAGGCTGAGCCACCAAGCCCGGCTGGAAAAGACTATTAAAATTATAATATTCAATAAGATGAATACAAGTCACATTTGACTTCTGCAATTACAAAAGGTGCTCAAACTAGTTAACATCAGCATCCAGACACTTCTGATTATGAATGTCTCTTAAAATATGTATACATTTTTTTGGCATCCCTGGCATTTTTTTCTATCACTAAGTGATTTTATTTTGATTATTTATATTTTAATCCAACTGGAATTAATTTAACTGTAT
The DNA here is from genome assembly GCF_000164805.1 of Carlito syrichta. Lineage (NCBI taxonomy): Eukaryota > Metazoa > Chordata > Mammalia > Primates > Tarsiidae > Carlito > Carlito syrichta. The sequence goes on from NW_007250847.1 coordinate 104,150, forward strand.
TGTGTCAGGTGAGGAGATAAACGGTGACCTTGTCCAAAATATCCAATCTTCCCATCCCAATTTCTTTGAATAAGGTATCCTTTTCCAGTGGTGTATGTTCCCCTAACTTGCATCTGTTGGTTCTTGTATTCTTAAACACTGTGAATCACCTTAGCTTCAAAATATATTTTAATACCTTTGTAAAAGAGCTGGTTTTGCTTATTTTTCTGCAAGTGAGCTTTAGAATCCTTTGACAAGATCCCTAAACCCTCCCATGGGGATTGGAAAGGTCAGAAGAAGAGAATCAATCATTGTTAGTTTTCTCTTGGGAAGTAGAACAATCTTAGGATCTCCAACAAGTTGAGGGAAACACACCTCAGTCTAGACTCAATTTGTGGCCACGTGAAGGGTGATCTTCTCTCCCTGCCCTCTGAAGTCCTGCCAAGGGTAGGAGAGCAAGCTGCTCATGCTTTACCTTTGTAGTGCTTGTGGAGGTCAGCAAGTCTGACTCTGGGTCCACTTCTTTTTTCTCATCCAGCAGGGAGAGCTCATCAGATGATGGGGCCACAAATACAAAATGCTTTAGGATGTCTGTTGTGACCAAAGGCAGCCGCTTCACAGGGTAGGAGATAATTGAGAACAAGGCAGGAGGTGGGATGGGTGGTCCGGAGGAACCCAGACCCAAGATATCTAGGATCTAAAGGAAAGGGCCATTGTTAATTTTCTGTGCACAGTCCTATGCCTCTCTTATCATAGACTTTGTCACATCTTATTGTTTGTCTGTCTTTGCAACTGGACTGTAGACTCCATTAGGATAGAACCAGGTGGATATAGCACATAGCCTAGCACATAGTAGGCACTCAATAAATCTGTTTAAATTGAAGAGACCAGCTCTTAAGGTTCTGATGCCAATAATATAGAGTTCCATCTATTTTTAGATTTCATATCAATTTTTCTTTTGCTTCAAGTGTTTCCTTCCTTCCAAAGGTGAAAGAAAGTTAGGATGAGAACAAGTCAAATACAGCAAAGAAAAAATAAAGCAAAGGTTCTGGAAATGGGGTAGAGATTGGGAATGGAGAAGTCAGAAGAAACTTGAGAGGGAGAAAACGTATTCCTACAGCATTCTCGCATTTTGAGATGATATATCATGAATGAGAAATCTCTAGAACAAACGGGTTGAAAATTTGGTAGCAACATCCTTCCCAGCATTGTAAAGACCCTCAGAATATGCATGCTGTCCCTAGATTAGTAGCTGTTATCACAGTAATAAATGTCATAGCCCACCTGAGTGTCCATTCTATGGACACGAGGCTTGGTAGGTCTAGCAAGTAACTGACTACCTTCATGTTATCCTGTGTTTCTCATCCTGTGGGTCAGGGAGCTAAGAGCATTTCCTGTACTATATAGCCAAGTTACTTCCCAGGATTTAGAATGTCTGTGAGAAGATGCATAAGTAATTTGTACCAATTATGAAATTACCAGAACCAGGGCGTTCTTCAAGCAGCAGCCTTCCCTATGACTTGGAAGGTAGAGAGTATACAACAAAGCAAGAAGATGTTCTTGTCATAGCTCTTTTTCATAAAACATTTCTTTTTTTCCCACTGGTGATTTTTTAAAAATTTGACATTTAGAGAGTACATGTGCAAGTTTGTTACATGGGTCTATTATGTGATAGTGAGTTTGGGCTTCAATTGAGCCCATTACCCAAATAGTGAACATTGTACCCAACAGGCAGTAAAACTGTGAGATGAGTAGAACTGGTGTTGTGTGTCCTCCAATGTCCTCCCCTCCTTGGTGCCACGTAGAACCACTGTGGCAAGACTCTTATTGTGAGGCTGCATTATACTGAAACCTGCCCTCTTGGGGGATTACTCTCATCCTCTCATCAACCCTGACCTGTTGGGTATCCCTTCTAGGCTCTGTTCTCTACTTTTTAAGGTTGTGCCTAGTTTCTGATAAACTAAACCAGAGGGTAGCTAATGGTGGAGCCCAGACCAAATCTGACCTGCTATTTGATTTTGTAAATAAATTTGCATTGGAACACAGCCATGCACATTTGGTCACATGTTGCTGGTAGTTGCTTTCACTCTCTGAAGGCAGAGTTGAGTTGTTGTGACAGAGACCACATGATCTGCAGTCTAGATACTTACTTTCTGATCCTTTATGGAAGAAGTTTGTCCCTAGACAAAAGACTATAATAAGCCTCTCTTCCAAACGGCGACCAAAGATAGCTTTTGGGTGTGCGATACTTTTGTTTATAGGAACAAAAAGCTAACTAATAGGATAATCACTGTCACTGTGCCAGGCTTGTGGGAATGTGATTTTGGCATGGATGGGTCTCTTGCTTCACCCCAAAGCATACCTGCTTTGCTACCCCATTAGCATCAGCATTGCCAAAATTAAAAATCAACTGTATGGGTGACTTTCTATAAAGTGAGATAAAATAATTGAGATCTGTGGAACTTTCTATGGATTTTCTTTTGCCAAGTAGAAAAAGGTCCCTTAGTCATAACTATCTTAATATCAAGGGGGATATAAGGATGAATAGAATTAAGGGGATTTGGATTTTAGCTAGAAACACCACTGATGATTATTAGCACAGCACTTGCCGCCTGATTTGTTACTTTTCTACCTGGAAGGGAGTCTGTACCTGGTCCCATTTGGGAAGTTTGTCATTCTCCAGAGCCTGCTTCCAGCTGGAGCCTTCAAAGTCTGGTGTCTGGATGTTGAGGAAAGGCACACCAAGGTCCTTCTTCCCTTCACGATCTTCCTCTCCTTCCCCCTCCGCGTCGCTGCGCTCTTCCATGGCCCGCAGCTTCTCCAGACGCTCCCTCTCGGCCTTCTCCCTCTCCAAGCGCTCCTTCTCCGCTCGCTCCTTTTCCAAGCGCTCCCTCTCACGGTCCTTGCGGCCCCTGCGCCCACCCGAGGGAACCTGACGCTGGTCTTCTGGCTCGTGGGGCACCTCCTCCATCCCTGCGTGAGGCAGCTGAACTCCTTGCTTCCGGTCCCAGTACATGAGGATGCTCTGGACATCCTTCAGACTCAACTCGTAGGCCTTAAATGTCTGAGCCAGTTGCTTGTCAGTGTCTTTCTGGAGGTCCCCTTCACTGTCTTCTTGGTCCAGGGCCAGCGGAAACACAAGCATGTTGCCATCGGCCGTGTTCTTTTTTTTCTTGTTCGGTTCCTCCTTCTCAGACGCTATTTGCTCCCTGACAGATATTTTCCTTTCGCTTGTCTCTGTCTTGATTTCTAGTTTGGTGAAAGGAAGAACCTAGAAGGCACAACACAGAAAACATGCTTAAAACGGTTTTTTAAGGTGGAGCAAATTGTATAAGGAACAGCCGAGGGACTGTTTCATAAGAAGGCCTCCTGGAATCCAGGCACCTCTTTTGCACACTAAGGTAGTGCTTGAGAATCATTTGGGAGCTTTTATCTAAATATACATTCCATGGTCCTTCCCTGTTATAGATCTGGCTAGGTCCTGGCATTGCACATTTTGAAAAAGGTGCAGAGTGGTTTTAATATGCATTCCTGGTTGACAGCTGCTATTCTAAAGAACCAAGGGGAAAACACCAGCAAAATGAGCCTTCTGTGACGTGATTTCAGGTGCCCTGGGATATGCCATGACATGTAGTGGTCCAATCCTGGCTGCACTTGCTTGCTGTGAGACCTGGGGTGAGGACTTAACCTCTCTGTTTCATCCGTATAATGAGGATAGTAATATTAATAACTACTCCAGAGGACTGTTGAGAATTAAATATGTGAATACATGTAAAAAGCTCACAACAGTGCCTGTGTGAGGTTATTAAGACCACACAGGTTTTTGTATATATAGTGGGTATTACTGGGAACAAATGGGAGTTTAGAATCTGACTCACCCCAGGCTTCAAAAAATATGTGTCTATTTAATGAATTGGGCATAGAGAAATCGACTTTATTCTTGTTCTTACTGCCCTTTTAAACTGCTTTATGGGCTCTGATTTTCCCCTCCCCTGGATGAAATCCTCAGGCAGGTTCTGTAGCTTTTTGGATCATTCTTTGTTGACACAAAGTTCAGTTCAGTCTAGTGATCACTATCGTCTGTTCTGCCCAGTGTTCCCCTTCCCAGGCCGAGCTCCTCTCCTCCCCTAAGTTCAGGCCTGCTTCAGGCTTGGAGGATGAGTGACCAGGGGCTGGCTTTCCCTTCCTCTCACTGCACCTCCTCTTATTCCATTTCTCCATCTCCTAACACAGCCTGGGGAGGGAGCGACATGACAGGCTGGCACAACTGCATTATGGAGGAGTTCTAGCATCTTACTGCAGCTTGTCTGGGGTGAGGAGGGACTGGCACCCACAGTTTCACTCTCAGTCTGGAGAGCCACTGCCAAGATATCCAGGTTGACATGGAAGGTGAGGTCCAGCGAGGGAAGGACTTGTACTTGGAAGATTGTAGTAGCCCAGAATAGAGCAGCTAGAGATAATAAATGACTAAGAGTATAGAAGATTGTAACAGCACGATTAATAAGCTTGAGTGAATAGATGCAGAAAAAAATATATATACTATTCAAATACTTGCAGAACAGTTACAAAAATGAATCACATATGAAGCCATATAGCAAGGCTGGATAGGTGTGAAAGACTAATATGACATAGAATATTCTCTGAAGATATACTCTAACTCCAAAAAAAGAAAGCCAAAATGAAGCCATTCATTTGAAAGTTGAAAAATACACTTTGAAATAATTCATTGGTTAAAGAAGCAGCCATAAAGGATAATAGAAAATATTTAGAATTGAACAACAATGAAAACATTGAAAATCAACACTTGAGGGATATATCTAAATGTTTGGAAATGTATTTATCTTTTAATGCTTTTATAACTTTTAATAATTTGAAAAAAATAATTGAAAATTAATAAGATAAGAATCCACCTTAAGAAGTTAGAAAAAGAACAGAATAGTAACACAAAGAAAGTAGAAAGAATGAAATTATAAAAAGACAGGAACAAAAACAAATTAGATAGAAAACATACAATGGAGATAATCCACATATGCAAAAGTTATTTCTTTTGAAATGATAAACTTCTAGCAAGAATGATCAAGAAAAAAAGAAAAAGAATTGAAAGAAGTACAAATAAACAACATATAAAATAATAAAGAGGACATAACTGTAGATACAAAACAGATTTAAAAGATAGTAAGATAACACCATGATTTACCTTATGCCAATAAATCTAAAAATATGATAAAGTGGATACTTTTTAAGAAAACCATGAGTGACCAAATTGACTTGGAAAGCAAGAGAAAAGCTGAATAAATCTTTAATACTAAAACAAACTGATTCAGTAATGTAATCTGTAACCTACCACTTGATCTGATTGAAGAAGGAAAATAAACATAATCATGGCTGCAGAAAAATTATTTGATAACATTCAACACACACAAGTAGGAAGTCTGCAAAAAACATTTTAAGAGCTCATGTGTTTGAAAGTACTGCAAAGCCAAAAAGGCAATAATGAGTTGCAGGTTAAGTTCTAGGAGAGTAGCGGACCCAGCATTTGGGGCTGCTTTTCCCTAAAGGGCATTTTGGGGGAAAAAAGTGTGGCTGAGAAGCTGAGTAATGCTTGTTGACAGACTCATGGGCTGGGGTTCAAAAAATCAGACTTCAGGCCTGCCAAGGAAAAGAGGTTCTGGTGAATCCCCTAGACTGAGTTAGGGCTCTGAAAGGATCCATATTAGGAGTCAGGATCAGCCTGAAACAGCCTATGCCTCCTGTGGACTGAAGCTCAGCTTATAATTTTCTCAGTCCTGATTGAATTAAGATTTCTAGAAGCTGGGCTCGGTGGCTCAGCCTGTAATCCCGTGCCTTTGGGAGGCTGAGGTGAGTGGATTGCCTGAGCCCGTGGGTTCGAGACCCGCCTGGGCAGTGAGACCTCATCTCTACAATAAATCAAAAAATCAGCCGGGCGTGGTAGCGCATGCCTATAATTCTGGCTACTCGGAAGGCTGAGGCGGAAGGATCGCCGGAGCCCAGCAGGTCGAGGCTGCGGTGGCCGGGAGCGGCCACTGCACTCCAGTCTGGGCGAATGAGTGAGACTCCAACTCAAAAAAAAAAAAAAAAAGATTTCTAGCGCTTCTAACCTAACCTAGCTGTCTGTCAGAACAAACAGCGATTCTCTCTAGAGAAGATAACACTATCCAGAGCCTCAAATTATTTCTTTAGTTTTTTCTGTGCAATATCTGGCCTTCAAAAAATAACCTGGCACCTAAAAAGACAAGACCATGTGATCTTAAACCAAGAGCAAAAGACAGACAACAGACTAGACTGCAGGGCATCCATGTATTGGTGTGATTAGTCAAGAATTTGAAAAAGATATGTTTAATATGTTGAAAGAATTGAAAGACAATTGAGAACTGAAAATTTTGAAGAGAACTAGAAACAGTAAGAACAGAATTAATAGCTTCCTAATGCAATAACAAAATGAAGAACTGACAGGAAGTTTAAACAGCAGATTCGACCTTACTGAAGAAAGATGGTGAGCTAGACAATATGTCAGAAGAAAATATCCACTGTGAAGCAGGGAGAAACAAAAATGTGCAAACATAGAAAAGCATTAGAGACATATGCAATATTGTGAAGAGTCTTCAAAAAGGCCTCACACACGTATGATTGGAATATTAGAGGGAGAGGAGAGAAAATGAAGGAGAAGCGATTTTGAAAAGTTAGTGGCTAATGGTTCCCAACCTAAAAATTCAGGAATCATTATAAATCCCAAGTAGTGAAACTGCTTACATAAATAAAATAGGGAAATTCACATGTTCCCACTTAAAAGTTCCAACAGATCCCAGCTGGAGACTCTGAAGATGAAATCAGTGGGCATAATTTGAGGCTATCATGCTCCAAATAGTCTTTCTATTAATGATGAATAAAATGTCTTTTAAAAGCAAGTTTGGAAAGATAACTTCTGCATAGATTATTCTGAACTTATTCTAAAAAATTGACTTTGTTAATTGCAAAAAGAATGGATGAAACACAACTCGATTTCTCCTCTCTGGCTTCATGAACAAATCACCCAGGAGAGATAGGGACCAGTTCTTGTAATTTTCTCCTGGACACTCCATTTTATTCTCAGCCTGAGATGTCATATATTTCCTTCAGGTCAGCAACATCAGGCATCTCAACCTGTGTCCAGTTATGAGTGCTCAGACCCTGTTCCTCTTGAGTTCTCTGTGGTTGAGACCCCTACACACTGATTCCTCTGCCCTTATGTCAACCCAGCTACTATCACTGTCTCTCACTTACCTACTTGGTCTGCATCCTGTCTGGGAGTCTGGTTTCAGCTTCACTCTCAGGATTGGTGATGCTTAAACAGCTGCTGCCCATACCAGCTAGTCACAGCCTTTGGCCATGATCACCACTGTTGGGGGCTCCTGTAGCCACTCTGTCCTCCCCTTCACAGTGGGCAGGAAGGTGAATGCTAAGCATGGTGGGCTGAAAACCTGTGGCACTTCTCTGCAAGGATAAGCTCATGCTGGAGCATCTTCCCTGACTGTTGCCTACAGTGTGCTCTTGATTGAACACACAGGCTCATTGGCAATGAGGCTTCCTGGAGGCAAATCTTTAATATTAGCCTATCTAGCACCAATCAGAGGCCTTCAGGGGCAGTGGAAGGAGGAAAGACTATGGCCAGATATAATTGAGTGAGGTCCTAGAACTGACTTGATCTCTTTGAACTTTGCATGATGAGGGATGCCAAAATGACACGATTGTACCACAGAGGCACAGCAATTGATATACAATCACCATTCAACAAATGTCATTCCCTTTCCTCCTACCTTCTGCTCCATGACAAAACATAAATATGATCAGGCTAATTTTCTGGAAGGGAAATATGATAGGCTGACTGGCTGGTTCTAGTAGACGCCCTCATCTTCTCTCCACTAGGGAGAAGTGGGTGTTGCTACCTGCTTGCTTGTTACTTGAGATTTCCTCAGGGGGATTTCCTCCTTTATGGGTCCTTGTTTTGGTTTTTTGATCTTCCGTTTCAGCTCATCCTCTTCCTTTTGTCGCTCGAGCTCCTGCTGTAGCTTCTTTTCTTGCATCTCCTTTGCCAGCCTCTCCAGCTCCCTTCAAACCAGGCAGAGAAAACAGAGTTCAGGGGCCCTCATGCCCAAGTCCCTCCTCTGCCTGAGATTGCCAGGTGGACACTGGGCAGAGCTTTCTTGGACATAAAATGGAAGAAAGAACAGAGCAAGCTTGGTAAATAGGAAGGAAAGAAGAAAAAAACAGAAGAGAGGAAGAGAAGAGAAGAAAAAAAAAGGTTCACATCTGCCTTTGGTCATTCTGTAAGACTCTGATTCACTGAAACTCAACTAGGAGGTATTCTTAGAGTATTTGTATTTCCATTCCAATCTCCTTTCACAAGAGAGTGAGGAAAAGGCTGAAAATAATCTTTATTTTACTCCTTTTAAAAAAGCAACTTTCAAAGGTTATTCTGGTATTAGCACAGATGAGGCCCAGCCTCCTATACCATCATGTTTGGTGTTCAGACAATAAGAAATGGTGTTTTAAATGGCAGTCCTTACTGTGGCTAGCTTGGAGCCATGGTGCTGGGTCTGAGAGTCACATTCCTCTCCTCCTATCTCTTTCTTTCCCTTTCTGCTGTCTTTCAGCCAGTCTCGAACACTAATAGCAAAGAGGATGCCAAAGCTGGCACAAAACACAAACAGATGAGGAAACAGCACTTCTGAAAATAGTTAACCCATCTATCTTCATCTCCAGAAATGCCTAATTGTTCCTGGTTGCCATGGCTCTCTGCCCACTGAAACCAACTTGTCATACTTCATGGTGTGTGTGTGTGTGTGTGTGTGTGTGTGTGTGTGTGTGTATGAGACACAAATAAGTTGCTGCAGAACTTTGAGAATCAAATCTGCATTTTCTAAGTCCACCAGGAGATGAATGCCTGGAAGCAATGGCCTTGGTGAGAAAGAAAGGAGTTTCTTTTAAAACCCCAAAGCTAGGCTTTTCATAAATGGAGAACTGGACATTTCTACAATGGATCATGCAGGAGAAAGGATGAGGGAATACTGTAGGAGAAGGGAGGACATATAAGCTCTATTGGGCTCAGTGGGAAGAGTCTGGAGGCAGAGGGAGAGAAGGGGTTAAATCGTGGGTGAGTATCTTGCCCCCTCCAGTGTCTGAAATCCTAGGGAGGAGTTAAGCAATAGAACCACTGTTCTCCTCTCACATTTGCCTCCACAATGTTTAAAGATCTGAGGGCAGAAAGGACATAAGTACCACTGCCTACCTGCATCTCTGAGATAGCCTGAGGTGGAAGCCCTAAGTCTCTTGGGCTCTAGGTAGCATGGAGGAATCTAGATGTTTCTCTGTGGTTCCCAGTGAGGGGCACAGAAAGTGGCCAGAATTGTGGGCTTGTGGGATTGTAAATTGCCCAACCTGAGGATCCCATGGGAGAGGCAGCCAGACCTCAGAGGATGGGCAATGCCACCAGAGGCAAGATGGGGACCCAGGAAAGAGGTGAAATGAGGTCTGGGGAGCAATCACCATGCCCAGGCCAAGAGAATGGACCTTGGGTCATCAGCTGTGGAGAGCTAAACACTGAGCCAGTGAGCTCAGAGGCTGATAAGCCACACCTGGGGTGCACTTATCAGGGAGCCAGCAGGGGCCCCAGAATAGTACTAGGGCCAAAAAGCCCTCAGTCTAGTGCTGGCCATGACATCACAATCTGGTCCCCCAGTGAGAAGGAAGTAGAGTGGGAGCAACCCTGAAAAGTGCAGCAACCAGTGCCCTAGATGGGAAGGATGTGTTTCCCTGCTCTCAGCAGGTCACCTCCCAGGGCCTTCTGTGGCTATTGCTGCTCTCCTGGAAGATGATCTGGACCCATTATGCCAGTCCTGGTCTCCCTCCGGGGTTCGTTTCAGGGGAATGGCTTCTGCTCTGGTTAGCCCTTGGTCCTGACCTCTTCTTTCTTTCCCGGAGCACCTGCTGAACCTCCCGATTGAACACGATTTTCTCCTCCTCTGTCAAAGCATCATATTCTTCCTCATCCATGTTTTGGAGACGCTCCTTCTCTTTCTCAAGAGCTTCTCTGCGTTTGTGTTCTGTGGGGGGAGCAGAGACACAAAGGTGAAGAGCAGTACTTCACAGCTTAGCTCTTGGCCTAAACAGGCTGAGTGCAGTGTGAGTGGCTGGTGCAGTGGCTGACCTGCTTAATTCTTGGGATGATTTCCTTCACCCACACAGTTCCACATTTGGGCTCCATCTATGGTCAGCTGAATAGTGGTCCCCAAAGATGCCCATATCCTAATCCTTGGAACTTGTGCCTAGGTTGCCTTTCACAACAGAGAGATTTTGCAGAGGTGATTAAATTAAGGATTTTGACATGGGGAGATTATCTGAGTGGGCCTGATCTAATTACAAGAGTCCTAATGAAGGAGGCAGGAGAGTCAGAGTCAGAGAAGGTGATGGGACAGCAGAGGTAGAGGGAGATGTGACAATGGAAGCCAAGGGCTGCAAGGAAGGGGCTGGGAGTCAAGGAATGCAGGTGGCCTCCAGAAGCTGGAAAAGGCAAGAAAAAGGATTCTCCCCTTCCCAAAAAGAACATAGCCTTGCTAACTCCTTGATTTTAGAACTTCTGACCCTGTATTAAGTCACTAGGTCTAGGGCTGCTGTGGTTTGAGTGTTTGTGTCCTCCCCCAAATTAATATGTTATTAATATATGGTAATCCCCGATAGGGTAATATTAAGAAGTAGGATCTTTAGGAGGTGATTAGGTCATGAAGGTGGAGCCTCATGAATGAAATTTGTATCCTTATAAAAGAGGCCTGAGGGGGCTTGCTTGAGGACTCAGTAAGAAGATGCCTTTTATGACCAGAAGATGGCCCTCAGCAGACACTGAATCTTCTGGCAACTTGATCTTGGACTTCCCAGTCTCTGAAACTGTGATGAATAATTTCTGTTGTTTATAAACTACCCAATCTATGGTATTTTGTTATGGCCTGAACAGACTAACACAGTGGTGGTAATTTGTCACAGAAGTGATAGGAAACTAATAAACCACCCGTTGACTTTATCCATTATGAGCATATGCCACTAAAGTGCTCATGGTGATAAAGCCATTTGCAAACCAAAGGACATCCCCTTCCACACCCTACAGATTCCAGGTCCAGGCATGTGGTTCACACTCAGGACAAATGCACTGGCTTCTACATCACACCTCCCTAACACAGCATTCTCACCATTGTCCTTGCGGGTTTGAGCTGTGAACTCAAGAGACCTGTATGTGAGCTCTCTCTCTGCCTCTTATCAAGGGATAATAACAGACAAGGATAAACAATTGTTCCCTTATAGGGCTGTTGTGCAGATTAAATAAACAATCATGTAAAGCCCATAGTCCATGCCTGGCATGTTCATAAATGTACAATAAGCATCAGATTTTAATGTAATTAATAGTGTTATATGTTGTCTTAGGACTTTTCAAAATGAAGACGATTTAGGGGAAAGTAACCCACAATTGAACCATGAGAAACTTCAACCCAAAGACAACTGAGAAAATAAAAAATGATAATTTCTTTCAAGTTAATCATTATGGAGAAATGAGCTAGGAAGCTGGAGGTGGAAATACTGTTGAGAGATGCTTGGTCATTGTTTTAGATTTTTCTCTGGATGAGAATATAAGGAAGCAGACCCTGAGTTTCTTTCAAGAACTAAGAGATCTAAGTGTTTTTAAATATGTCTTTAACTGGAAACCACAATGGTTTGTGTAGATTGTGCTAGAACACAGAGGTAAGCCCAAGTGAAGAAGGATAGTAGCATGGCCAACAGTGGTCCCTCAACTTGTCCCCCAGGGGCCAAGATTTTCTGGGGCTGCTTCTAACTAATTTGGGATCTTAAGCTAATGTTACATGCGTGTGTGTATCTATTTTTCAATAAAATCTTTCAATTATTAAAGTTGTTTCCCAGGCCATTGTTGTAGTGACAGAAAAGGCAATGGTTTTAGTTACACAGACCTGGTTCCACTTATTTGCAGTGTGATCTTACACAAGACTTTTGCAACCTCTGAGCTTCATTTTCCTTATCTGTAACATGGGGACAATAATTTTCACAGGGTTATTGTGAGGATTAAATGACCCAAAGTGTACAAAATGTCTGCTACATTGTCTGGTGTACAACAGGATAAGATGTAGAAATTGTTTTGGGAAATTTATCCACACCTCTAGTCTTATAGAAAATGCACAGTCAGCCTTAGGCAAAACCAACAAGGAAATCAGTCACCTGACTCAGGATGGGACTTTTAAGAGTCGTAATTACAAGAGGATGAGAGGGGCACAGAGCGATAGGAGGGAAGGAGGAATGCACCTGCTGTAAGCAGAGCTGGGTGCAGCTTTGTCATACAACCTTTCAACAGGCCATTTGTATCCCAGTTCCCTCATGGCAGTTTATAGAAATACGAACTCCTGGCCACCTTACAAGGCAGACATGAAGCGCCAATGGGACAACAAATGTTATAGTTTCACTTAAGTTCAATGGATTGTCATGTTAGGGAAATATCTTACTAAGAGCTTAATGCCCTGTTTAAAAGACAGATCTGTTGTGACTTGGGAAAGATAGCCTGGGAAGGTAGGGGGCCTTGCCTTCTTGTTCCTTTTTGGCGTTCTCCTGGGCCTTCATGGCTGTATAATCCTGGGCCATGTTGAGAACATAGATGTGCTCCCGATTGCCAATGGCCTTCAGCAGGCAGAGGAGGGCGGCGGTGATGTTCTGAGCAAAGAGTGTATCAAGGCCATCAAACACCACTCCTCGGTAGCAGTCACTTAGCTGAAACCAGACAGAGCAAAGACAGTTACTGTGGCCACAACAATTGTTCCCTGCTGAGAAAGTTGTTCTTGTTTTGACTACTGCTGCAATGGATTCTGCAGACCTACCGGGCCCTGGTGAAAATGTCATTAAGCTGCACTTTCACTTACTAAATCCAAGGTGCTGTCATAAAATAAAAGTGAAGAATAAAAATCTCTAAACAGCCACGAACAGTCTGTATTGTACATATCTGTAAAGGATCTATTTTGTCTCTATAAAAATAAATAAACAAAATGTTCAAATAAGGGTCTGGGAAGATTAATGAGTTCCATAAAAATGAGACACAAATGAAAGATGTTCCCATGCACAGAATAACAGGCAGCAAGACTTAACAGCAGTGGACGGTCTGTTTGTGCTTTTCTTAGTGGACTTACTGGCTTGGAATGTAATGATTTTGGTAATAGTAACCACTGAAGAATGCCTCTGCTGTACTCAGTGTTACTCAAAGTATAGCCCACAGACTGGCCACCACTGACCAAGAGTTGACCATTATGTTTTGATGGGACAAGAACGTAAATCAACCATATTACTAGACATGCTATTTAGTTTTTTCTCCCTTTGAATCAAGACTTTTTCAATGAAGGAAGCAGTGCAAGCTCTGTGGCTCATCGAAGACCAGCACTTTGAGTAGCAAAACTCCATGGGCTTACTTTGGGCTTTACCACTGCCTCTCAGTCCTTACTCTGGGTGTATAAAACACTTGCACATTTATTAGAACACCTTGCTTAAACAAGTTGACAGTGATAGTACTTTTAATGCAGTAGCAGTGCAAACCTTAACATAAACAATCATTTCTGGTGATGATGTTCCTCCTCTTCTGGGAACCTCAAGTCTAATTTTGTTATATTTAAATGTGCAATGAATGTAGTGGCCTTATTTGAAAAACCAAAGCAAACACACAACTCTACGACCTGGTGAATAATTTAGCTCTGTCTGCAAACCATAAGTAGCACACAGGATTAAATAATACCTTCCCAAATTCTGCTGATCTAATTTGTTGTTGTTAAACTATAGAATACGTATTAAAAAATTTAAAAATGGAAAAAGTATTACAGCCTTATTTTAAAAGCAGTATGTTATTGTAAAATAATTCAGAAGTGTATAAAGATTAAAAATCTATAGTCCTGCTATCCAAAGATAACCACAGTCAACATGTACTTTAAAAGTTTTCACTAAGTATGTGATATACATTCATAAATATTAAAAAAAATTATATAGAAATGCTATTGTGATTTACCTACAAGTTCCTAATCTACTTTTTCTATTTAATAACATACAATTGACATATGTTAATTGCTGTAAAAAATATTTTTACAGCAATTAACATAGCTCCAAATTCTAACTTTTAATGACTCTTCAGTATAATTTCTAACACATCCCTCTGTTTCTGTTTGCTTTTCAAAAAAATTTATGTGTAGTCTTCTGTTCTCTTGTCCTTTAAGAAAGTGAGTGGTTTCAGGCTGTAGACTGGGCCAGGGTCAGGGACTGATGAGAGCTTCCCAAAAGACAAGTAAATGACTGCTGGGGTGAGAAAACCCATCTATCCTCTTCAAGGCCCCTGGATTCTGAGTTGCCATGGGGCCCAGAACCTTAGCTCACAGCATGGGAACATTGCAAGTGGCATGGACGCACCTGTATTCGCTCAGCCAGGAGCTGCACGAGAAGTTCATCTGGAAGCACACAGCTCATCAGTCCAGTCTCACCTCCAACACTGGCACTGACACTGAGCCGGCGCTGGGTGGGTCCTGAGGGGAGAGGGCTGGAGGAAACCTGCTGAGTGGGAGAAAGATCAGGAGTCAGAATCCAGTTTTGTGGCTCAAAAACTCCTCCACGACCTACCATGGGACCTCAGGAAAATGATATAATCTCTCTGGGCCTCATGTCCTCAATGGGGCCTGAATTGTAAAATGGAAAGTTCTTACCTTCCTTAAAGAACTGCTGTGTGCTTCAGGTTGCAATATTGTGGAAAGTACTTTGTGCATGTACTGAACTGCACACAGCTTTTCATTCATTCAACAAATATTCACTGCATACCTATTAAGTATCAGGTGCTCTTGGGTATTAGGGATATGACAACAAACAAGGTGTGCTTTCATAAGCAAATAAATAATATAATTTCAGATAGTGATGAGTGTTATGGAGGAAATAACCAAGTAAGGGAGTGAGGAACAATGACAGGATTTGGGAATGGCTATGTGGAGAGGACTGTCACATTTCTTGGGCAATGTGAAAAAATGAGTCAAGATCTCGGGAGAAGAGCCTTTCTAGGAGAGGACAGCATGCGTATGCTTGGGATATTTGAGGAGCACATAGAAGTCCAGTGTAGCTGGAGCAGAGTGAGCATTGGAAAAGATGGTCAGGTTGAAAATCACACAGGGCCAGAATATGCAGGGCCTTGAGGGCCATGGTAAGGAATTTGTATTTTATTCCAAGTATTATGGGAAGTTTATGTGTTTAAGGCCAGAAAAAGATCTGATTTTTATATTTAAAAGATCATTCTACCTACTACACGAAGTGACAAGAGTAGAAAGTTAGAAAGATATATCTGTGGTCAAGGCAAGAAAGGATAGGGAGGAGCATGGTAGTGGCTGATATAGAATATATTTTGGAAGTAGAGTCCATAGGACTTGGGATGGAATATAAAAAAAGAGAGGTATCAGAATGACTTCTTGAGCTTTGACCTGGGCAACTGGGAAAATGGTGAAATTATTTACTAAGAAAGGAAAGACTGGGGGAAGAACAATTAGTTTTTTTGAGCAGGGAAAGGAATAATCATATAAATTTTTGACATATAAGCCATTAAAAAGAGAAATTAGGAATTAATTTGAATATATGAACCTGAGTTTGGGATGAAGCAAGGGTTGGAGATAAAAATTTGAGGGTCATAAGCACAACTGGTTGAGATCACTTAGTAAGAAGATGAAGGTAGTAGAAGACTTCATCCTAGGGTACTCGAACAACCATGAATTTGGAGGGGATGGAGAAACTAGAAAAGTAGAGGAGGGAGTTGCTAAGAAGAAGAGAAAGTAAAAGAGTGCGGTGCTCTAAAAGTCACCTGAAGAAAGATTTCCCAGGAGAAGGAGGTGAGCAGCTGCCAAGACTTCATGTGAGATGAGGACAGAAAACTGACCACTGTTTTGGGCAATGACCTTGAGAAAAGCAGCCAATGGAGTGATGGGGACAAAGTCCTCATGGAATCAGAGAAAAGCAGGATGGGAGTCGGCGTGAGAATGAAGAGGCAGTCAATCTGGCAATTCTGGAAGAATAGCAGTGAAGAGAGCTGAAAGAAGATGTAATAGCTGGAGGGGATGCAAGGTCACAGGAAAGTATTTTTAATGATGGAGGTACTATATAGTATGCATATATGTTGATGGAAAGGATACACAAGGAAGGGAGAAAATGAGAGATAAGGGACACAACTGCAGGGAATTTAGCCCTTGTGTAAGAGTGGGGTCCAGTGTCCATGTGCAGCGATCAGCCATGGATAAAAGCAGGGACAGTTACTCAGCTGTAGGGAAGGCACAGACCTGAGTTAGGATAAAGGCTAGCTGGAAGATTTGGTGGTGGGAAGATGAGGTAGTTGTCTTCTGGTTGCTGCAGTTTTCTTCATGAGTCAGAAGAGAGATCATGAGCTGAGAATGAGGAAGAGGAAAGTGTCTTTGAGAGTAGAAGAGTGATGACAGCAATAAAACAGTTATCTTGAGTAGATGAAAGGCATATTTACTGGGGCAGACCAAAGGGTCCACTTGAGATTTGTGATCTTTTTTTTGTTTGAGTTGGAGTCTCACTCTGTCGCCCAGACTGGAGTGCAGTGGCCGC
>NW_007250847.1:120859-122584 GCF_000164805.1 Carlito syrichta
AATCCACTCACCTCAGCCTCCCAAAGCACGGGATTATAGGCTGAGCCACCGAGCCCAGCTGAGATTTGTGATCTTAAATTTAAATTAAGACAATTCTGGAGAGATGAGTATTTTCTCCAGTTATTTCCAGCTGCTCTGCATGGAGTAGGTGGAGAACTGGGTTAACCAGGGCTGAATTTGCTTGGAGAGTGTGATTAAGGGGAAGATACAAGGGAGAACCTATGGTGGTGAACCATAGACCCCAAACCAGGTAATGAGGTGGGTGGTACATAGAGAGGATGTGGAATGCATGTTTCGATGGGGCCAATTACTTACCAGAGAAGTCATCTGGATTGTCAGAAAAATAGCTGTCAAAGAGTGGGATGTGCAATAGAGAGACCTTAGAGTTTATGGGTAATGATAAACAATGCCTATAATATGGTCATGAAGGTAAGTAGATGAAGAAGCATGGACTTAAGAGGCAAAAGTGTTGGATTAAATGTTATTCAAAACATCAGAATTTCTAACTAGAGCTTTCATGGAATAATGTGGTTAATAATAAATGACCTTATAGTATAGGCCATATCTGCATTATATAACATATTATACATTTCTTCCCCTTTGCTATATGACTACATTTTCAGTCACTAGAGAATTTATGCTTTATGAGCACTTTAAGAAGACCAAACAAATCCTATTGAAAGTATTCCAGGCAATTGAGAAAGATGAAATTCTCCCCAAATCATTTTACAAAACTAACATCACACTGATACCCAAACTGGGTAACGATCCAACAAAAAAAGAGAACTACAGGCCAATATCCCTTATGAACAGAGAGGCAAAAATCCTCAACAAGATTCTAGCAAATCGGATGCAAAAACACATCTCAAAAATCATCCACCATGACCAAGTAGGCTTCATCCCCAAGATGCAGGGCTGGTTCAACATTCGCAAGACAATAAATGTAACTAAATACATCTACAGATATAAAAACAAGAACCACATGATCATATCATTAGATGCAGAAAGAGCTTTTGATAAAATCTAGCATCCCTTCTTGATAAAAACCCTCAAACACCTAGGTATAGAAGGAACATACCTCAAAATAGTAGGTGCCATCTACGATAAACCCACAGCTGACATTTTCCTAAATGAACAGAAACTGGAAACATTTCCCCTGAAAACTGGATTAAGACAAGACTGCCCACTCTCATCTCTCTTGTTCAACATTGTGTCAGAAGTTCTAGCTAGGGCAATTAGATAAGAGAAGGAAATCAGGGGTAATCAAATAGGAAAAGAGGAAGTCAAGTTATCCTTCTTTATTGACGATATGATTCTATACCTCGAAAATCCAAAAGAATCTGTCAAAAACCTGCTTGCACTAATAAAGGACTTTGGCAAAATCTTGGGATACAAAATAAATGTGCAAAAGACAGACAGTTCCATTCTTATGCACCAACAACAAGCAGGCAGAGAACCAAATAAAAAGCACAAACCCTTTCACAATAGCCACACACACAAAAATAAAAATAAAAAACACCCTTGGTATCTTCCTAACCAGAGAAGTGAAAGACCTTTACAATGAGAACTATGAAACACTGCTCAAAGAAATCCAAGAAGACACAAACAAATGGAAAAATATTCCATGTTCGTGGATAGGAAGAATCAACATTGTTAAGATGTCCATCCTACCAAAGGCAATCTACAGATTCAACGCAATACCCATTAAATTACCAACATCATTCT
>NW_007250847.1:123033-130524 GCF_000164805.1 Carlito syrichta
CATCATACACAAAAATTAACTCTAAATGAATCAAAGACCTAAACATAAAACCTCAAACTATAAGAATCTTAGAAAATGCAGGAGACACCATTGCGGCAATTGGAACTGGCAACCAATTCCTGATCAGAACCCTAAGTGCCCTTAAGAAATAAGATAACAGATGGGACCCCATCAAACTGACCAGCTTCTGCAAAGCAAAAGAAACCATCAAGTGAGCAGGGAGACAGCCCACAGAATGGAAAAAAATATTTGCCAACTGTATATCTGACAAAGGCCTAACATCTAGGATCTACAAGAAACTCAAACACCTTGAAAAGAAAAAAAACCAAATAGCCCCATTAAAAAGTGGGCAAAAGACATGAATAGACATTTCTCAAAAGAAGATATATAGGCAGCCAACAGACACATGAAAAAGTACTCAGCCTCACTCATGATCAGACAAATGCAAATCAAAATCACATTGAGATACCACCTAACCCCAGTAAGAATGACCATCATTAACAAAACGAACAACAACAGATACTGGCAAGGATGCAGAGAAAAAGGAACGCTTCTACACTGCTGGTGGGAATGCAAACCAGTGCAGCCTCTTTGGAAGACAGTGTGGTGATTTCTGAAAGAACTAGAAATTGACCTTCCATATGATCCAGCAATTCCCCTATTGGGAATATACCCAGAGGAACTCAAATCACTCTACAAAAAAGATACCTGCACGTGTATGTTTGTGTCAGTTCTAGTCACAATAGTAAAAACATGGAATCAACCATGCTGCCCATTGAAGCTGGACTGGATAAAAAAAGTGGTACATATACACAATGGAATATTATACAGCCATAAAGATGGACAAACATATGGACTTTGCAGCAACTTGGATGGACTGAGAGTCTGTCACACTCAGTGATCTTTCACAGAAACAAAGAACAGAGTACCATATGTTCTCATTCATAAGCGGACCTTGAACAATTATCATAATACTATAAGAAAGGGATTGGCAGTAGTGGGAAACTGCTAGGGGTGGGAGGGGTACACCTCATCAACAAGGGTACCTGCATAATGAACATTTGTATATCTAACACTGAATTGTACCCCACATTTTGGGAAAAAAAAAAAAAAGACCAAACAGTCATTTCCTTGGGTAGGCACTCTGACAGGGGGACTCTATTGTCCAGACCATTTGAGTCCTGTCACACTGGGGCAGAGAAAGAAGTCACATGTAGGCTCTGTAAGCTATGATTTCTCCTGTGATTTTTAAGTTTCCTATTTATTAAAAGGAGTTTGGAATCAGAATTGGGATATTCTGCTGCCTTTGAAGTATTCTAAAAACCCTTACTTCACTATCCAGATGAACAGAACCAAATCTAAGGAAATGCCTCCCCATAACACCCTATTAGGTAACACACTTGTTTTAATTCATCTATAAACATCTGTGTAAAGAAATTTGTATTAGATCCTGGGAAAGAGGATCAAAAGGATAGTTCTCTAAAAGAAAATGAGTCAATGGTTTCCATTTTCAAAGTGTCAGAAGAATGCAAGATTACAGTGATGATCAGAGACATCATCACAGATTCAGGCACAAATTCAGCCACTGTGATGCTCCATCAAAACTTCAGGTGACGTCTCCTCTCCTAAGAAGACTTTCATCTCTAATCTATCCATCTGCCCCATTCAATGAACAGGACTCCTTTCCTTCAAGGGCCTTGATCTCTGCTCCATCCCATCTCCCACTTCCCCAACAGAACTCTCAAACTGTACAAGATCCACAGAACCTTAACTCTTTTTGTTTCTCCCATTCTATGTCCTCTTCTCAATTCCTTCTCCACCTAGGCTGGACTTCCCAAACAGATGCCAGCTTCAATTCCCTTGCCCCTAGTTCTAAGCATGCCCTTCTCCTTCAATGATGACAACTTCTTCTTTCTCCACCTCTGATAAGAGCTGTCAGGGGCCACTTGGAGAAATTATATAACTGTGAATTTTAAGTTGGGCCATCGGCATTATCAACTATTTTTTCTTTGTACATCACCAATGTCTGTTTCTATTCACCACAGTGGAGACATCAGTGCTTTGCTGCTCTCCTCAAGCATGCTCTGCAGCCCAGTCTCCTCACTGCATCCCACAAAAGACTAAGCCTCCTGCATGTATCATTGAGCTATTCAACAAGATCTTCTCCAATTTCCATTTTTCACCCTGCTTCTCCCACCCTTAGCTGTATCCGTTTTTACCTTTACTGACCCCAAAGGAATATAACTCCCTTCTATATTAACTGTGCTTAACCTTGCCCTTTCTTCCTCCTCCCAGAATCTCATTCCCTATCAGGTGAATTGTCACCTTATACTTCTCCAGGAGTTCCATGCTTTATAGACCAGCATGTGCCTCTACCTCCTTTCTGAGAACATACTCTCTTGACCCTTGGCTTTGTCCTTTTACAACTCTATCTTTTTTCCTTCTCACTTAAACAACTTAAAGGCCTACACTCACTTGACTCTATTTTCCACCTACAGTTTATTACTCGTTTCATTGTCTCTGACTCCAGTACCTGCCAATCTGCCAGGATTGCTCTTCAATTCCCTTGAGATATTGCTCAAACACTGTGACTTCTTTCTGACTTTCCAAGACTCCCCCTGCAGCCCTCCCACAACTTATATTAATAGTTTATGCTTAACATTTATTTAGTATTAGGTTGAGTCATAGGAAGCTGCTGCTACAGAGTTCCAAAATGATTGGATTTTGGCAATTTCCTATAGTTCAATCTAACTCCTTTTACATCTCTTTTCACTAATCGCATTTTATTGCAGCTGTTTACAAGTGCAGTTATCTCCTTGATCAGACAGTGCAGCTTGAGTGCAAGGAATCTGCTTTATCTTCACTTGTACCCACCCCAAGTGCCTATACCATGAAAGGTGCCTTCTGAGCACCTGCTGTTGGACACCCCTTCCAAAAGGATGGTGCAGGTACAGTGCTCAGGCTGACTTGGGAGGACATATGCAGGAATGAAGGGAACTGACCCGGCTGCAGGATGCTGAGAAGGAGGAAAGCTTCTAACCTTCCTTCGGAGAGCCCTGATATGTACCTGTGGTGTTTCAGATTGGTGTGAGTGATGCTGCTTCTGCGACCCGGAACCGTGGCTCTCTGCCTTGCTTTTGGTGATCAGCACACTTCCACGCATGCCCTTTCCAGCTTTAATTTCTGGGGCCATCAGAGTAATATCTGAGGTTAATTTGCCCAAGGTCTCACTGCTTAGTCGTCCTTGGCCCATGACGTTTTGGCTCACAGAAGTCTCCTGGGCTACAAAGAGGGAGTTGAGTTTTTTAAATTAAAAGTTATTTTAGAATAATAACAAAAGACAGTGGAGATGGCACAATAAAGCCTACTTTGTCCAACAGACATATAACAATCCACATATATGCATATAATTTAAAAATTTATAGTAGCCACATTAAAAAATACTTAATTTAATTTAATTTAATTTTTATTTTTTTGAGTTGGAGTCTCACTGTGTCACCCAGACTGGAGTGCAGTGGCTGCTCCCGGCCACCGCAGCCACGACTTGCTAGGCTCAGGTGGTCCTTCCGCCTCAGCCTTCCAAGTAGCTGGAACTACAGGTGTGCGTTACCACGCCTGGCTAATTTTTGATTTATTGTAGAGATGAGGTCTTGCCAAGTTGCCCAGGTGGGTCTCGAACCCGTGGGCTCAGGCAATCCACTTACCTCAGCCTCCCAAAGGCGCGGGGTTACAGGCTGAGCCACTGAGCCTGGCTAAAATACTTAATTTTAATTATGTATTTTAGTCAATCCAATATATCAAAAATGTGATCATTTCAACATGCAAATAATGTCTAAAAGTTATAATGTGTTGTTTTAGTCTTTTCTTCATATTGCATCTCAGGATTCCCTTGTGTGTTGAACACTCACCACACCTCTGAGTTTGAACTAGCCCAGTTCACAAGCTAAGCAGCCCCTGTGGCCAGTGCTTACTGTGTGGCACAGATGAGTTAGAATTTATTGCTGCCACTTCATTATAGCCTGCTGACTCCATGGCGGACAACAGATACGGGGTAGGGCCTAACTCCTCCATTGACTGGGCTTTCTCCAAAGACACAAGGGACCTCCTGACTGAGAAACGCAGCTGTGCTCCACTCAGGGCTCATTCTATTTGGGCTTTCAGCAGTCTCCTCATTTATTGATTTAATACGTTTTTATAAATCTGTATTATAAATCTATATTCCCAGCACTACTATGTGCCACGTGCTGGGAATATAGTAGTGAGGAACACTAATACAAATCTCTTACACTGGGAATAGAGGGAGGGACATGAAATAAATAAATAGTGTGTTAACTGGAGATGATGGCTGTGAGAACAGTAGAGCAGGAAGGCTCCCCTGGTCTCCAGCAAGGCTCTGAGATGTGAAATAGCTCCTTTTCTCTCCCTTTCCTGAAGTTTGAGGGCTCTTTCCCTGACAAGTCCCCTGCTCTTGTGATCCTCTCTGCTGTCTCGGCATTCCCTGGCTTTTCCTCGGCCACCTCCTCCTGAAATGTCAGTGTTTCCCAAGGTCCTATCCCACCCCATCCATCCCTCCCCACCATTCTGGGCCTTTTGGGTTGGTTCATCTACCAGCTGCACCTCATACTTTCTCAGGAAGACTCCCCCAAGTCTGTCTCTAGCTTGATATTACTTTCTCAGACTAGGAGCTCAGATTCACCATTTGGCAGAGGACATGAACATAACTCCACAGATCACTATAAAATGTGGGTTATTTTACAGAAAAGGAAACAACAAATTTAAGATAACTTCTTATCTTCCCACAAAGAGTCTTCCATTTCCCTAAGTGTCCCACACGAGATACTGAGGGAAGGAAAGGAGCCTGATAGCCCCAGCCAGCCTTATCAGTTAGCAGGTGGTAAGTACTCTTACAAATGGTGTTATGTTATCATGAGTACTGACACAGAAAGAATTCAGCTCTGAGCAGGTACTCTGCTTTGTACTCAATATATTTTCCCCTGAGCTTTCCTGCCTGAAGGCCCTCAGATGTCCTGATGGCGCCAGGATTCTTGACTTCTGGTAGGAAGGCCACACCAGGCCTTACCACTATGGGATTCAAAAACTCACTTCATTTTCTTCTCCAGTAATCTTGCTCTTCCTCACATGTTCCCTATCTAGGCAAATGGTATCATTTTCTCCTGCTTTCTGTGGCTAGAAATCTTGGTGTGACCATCTTGAATGCCTCCCACTCCTTCAATTCTCTGCCACGAAAGTGGACATCGGGCCAGCTAGCCTAGGCCCAGTCAACTGCAGCTCACTGTTGTTTCCTTTGCAAGATATCCAGGGGCTACTTTCCTAGCATGACTTTCTGACCATTTCTCCATAGCATTAAAACTGCCCCAGCTCCTCTTTTCCTTCAAAATAAATCTAAATTCCTAATCTTGGCATTCATGGTCAACTATGATTGGCCTCAACTGGTTTTTTCTTTTACCTCTAGTTTACTGCCAATTTCCCTGCTTTCTTGGTCTGGAATATCCTTGTCCCCATTTTTGTATTTTAACTTTCTCCAGCTCCTTCAAAGCTCATTTCCACAAAAACATTCCAAGTCACCTTTTTTTGGGACCCACTCATCCCAAATTTGTTCTTTTACAGAAGCTGGTACTTCTGCTGCAACATTATTTTCCTTTACTCTGAATGACCTTGTGTCTGCTTCTCCTGCAGGATCCCAAAGGTGTAGACTGTCATATTTATTGTCCTGTTCCCTACAGTGGCAAGAGCACACCTGTGTTGGGCAGATCAGGGGACCTGGATATGCTCGGTGAAGATAATTCTTCTCTGGGCTAATAAGTTGGTAGCATGTTGTATATCAGCCTTGAACTAGGCTGTGGAAGGAAAGCTCAGCAGGGCATGGAGAAAATGGGTATTACCAATGGGGGTGCCGACCACTTGCCCACAAAAGCCAGGGAGGATGATTCTTACCAGGCTCTTCTTCTTTCATGGACTGCTCTATGGCAGCCCTAATGCAAAGCTCACGGGCCCGGACCCTTGCAACGCTGCTGCTGTCAGACACGGCTTCCAGCACAATGGAGTCGATGCTCAAGCAGGCCGCATTGTAGTACTTGGCTATGTTGATGGCGTTGGCTGACTTTCCTATCAAAAAGTTCAGGGGTTGCATTTCATGGTTCTCATTTGCTCAGTGACCTAGACAGAAGACATCTCTAGAACAGAGGTCCCTGTAAAGTGATCTGAGTGCTCTACCTCCAAGTCTCTCGTGTGACCAGAGGTGGCAGCAGCAAAGAGGGAAGACTCAAGCCAAAAGTTGTGGCTGTGGGTCTGGTACTACTCTTACCACTGATGTGCGCATGCTGTGGCGACCTGTAGCCTCCCTGGGTTTTCTTCTTTGTTTCATAAACAGATTCTATCAGACGATCTTTTAAATACCTTGTAGCTCTTACTGTCTCTGATTCTGATGGGAAGACTTTTTTTGGTTTAAAGAGTAACATATGTTGATTTCAAAGTACTTTCATTAAAAAGAAAGCAGAAAATTCAGATATAACAGAAAGAGAGAGAGAGAGAATGCATAATCCACTGATGTTAGAGTTAGCCTCTGGTTGTTAAGTGTGTACATGTAACTATGTTACTTATGTTTGTTTCTTTTCTTTTTTTTTTTTTTTGAGTCGGAGTCTCACTCTGTCACCCAGATTGGAGTGCAGTGGCCGCTCCCAGCCACCGCAGTCTCGACCTGCTGGGCTCCGGCGATCCTTCCGCCTCAGCCTTCCAAGTAGCCGGAATTACAGGCATGCGCTACCACGCCTGGCTGATTTTTTGATTTATTGAAAAGATGAGGTCTCACTGCCCAGGCGGGTCTCCAACCCGTGGGCTCAGGCAATCCACTCACCTCAGCCTCCCAAAGGCGCGGGATTATAGGCTGAGCCACTGAGCCCGGCCTGAAATGTATTTCTTAAATAATAAGACTTGAAAGTCAAAATTACTCTTTCATCCATGGGCTTCAGAAACATTACTCTTTTTGTACACTTCCATCAGATCTCTTGTGTGACTAACTGCATTGTCAATGAACACTAATATTTTTAAAGAAATCTTTTTTTCTGAGTATGAGTTCTTAGAAGTGGGTTTGAAATATTCCATAACCCATTTAAACAAGCTGTAAACAGATGTGCTGCCATCCAGGGTCTTTCATTCCATTTCTAGAACACAGGCAGAGTAGATTTAGCATTAGTGTTAATGACCCAAAGATTTTTGAAATGGTAAATGAGCATTGGCTTCAACTTAAAATTACCAGCTATCTTCTGAAGATCTGAAGCCAGGCATTGATTTTTTCTCTCTAGGTACAAAAGTCCTACATGACATCTTTTTCTTATATAAGGCTGTTTTATCTACTTTAAAATCTGTGATGCAGTATAGCCATCTTTATCAGAGTTCTTATCTAGATCTTCTGGATAACTTGCTGCAGTTTTTGCATCACGATATACTGTCTCACCTTGCCCGTTTATGTTA
>NW_007250847.1:130544-167111 GCF_000164805.1 Carlito syrichta
CCCGCAGTCTCGACCTGCTGGGCTCCGGCGATCCTTCCGCCTCAGCCTTCCAAGTAGCCGGAATTACAGGCATGTGCTACCACGCCCGGCTGATTTTTTGATTTATTGTAGAGATGAGGTCTCACTGCCCAGGTGGGTCTCGAACCCACGGGCTCAGGCAATCCACTCACCCCAGCCTCCCAAAGCGCGGGATTACAGGCTGAGCCACTGAGCCCGGCTATGTTTCTTTCTTATAAAAAGGAAATGGGAAGACGTCCATGTCCTAATTCCTGGAACTTGCAAATATGTTACCTTATAGGGTAAAAGGGACTTTGTAGATATGATTAATTTATGGATCTTGATATGGAAGGCCATCCTGGATTATCTGGGTGGGTATAATCCAATCACAAGGGTCCTTATAGGAGGAAAGCAGGAGGGTCAGTAAGAGCAAGCGATATGATAACCAAACACAGAAAGACTGACAGATGCTATGCTGCTGGCTTTGAGGAAGAGGCCATGAGCCAAGGGACACGGGCAACATTTCTAGAAGCTAGAAAAGACAAGGAAACAAATTTTCCCCCAGATCATCTTCCAGAAGAAATGCAGCAGCCCTGCTGACACATTTTAGACTTCTGGCCACCAGATCTGTTAGAGTGTAAATTTGCATTGCTTGAAGTCATGAAGTTTGTGGTCATTTGTAACAGTAGTAATGGAAATAGTAAGACAAACTACAAATACCTTTTTCTCATGTAAAATGATAGATCATGAATACCCTTCTATTCACTCAATATACTTGTATGGCACGATGACCTTTCTACTGTGGTAAAATATGCCTCATAGTTACCATTTCAACCATTTATAAGTGCACATTAAGGTGACACTAAACACAGTCACGTTGTTGTGCATCCATCACCACCATCCATATCCAGTACTCTGTCACCTCAAACCAAAACTCTGTACTCAACAAACAATAACTCTCCATTACTCTCTTCCCTCTGTACCAGCTTTCCTCCTGCCTCTGTGAACTTGACTACTCTAGGTGCCCTCATATAAGTGGAATCATATAGTATTTGTTCTTTTGCGGCTATCTAATTTCACCGAGCATAGTAACCTCAAGATTCCTCCATGTTGTAGCATGTGTCAGAATTTCCTTCCTTTTCAAGGCTGAATAACATCCCATTGTACCACATTTTGTTTTTCTACATTTTGCTTTTCCATTCATCCATTGATGGCCATTTGGGTTATTTCCACTTTTTGACTATGGTGGATAATGCTGCTATGAATATGGGTGTTCAAGACACTTTTTAAAATGATACTGTTTTTAATGACTATAATTCACTATGTGAATATACTGTGGCTTAATCAATCTGCTATACTGAATGTTTCAATTGCTTCCAATATTTTTTATTATGGTAAAAATGGTGCCGCGGTGAACATTTTTGCAGTTAATCTTTGTCCACCTCATTAATTATTTTCCAAAGAAATGCTTAGAAGTAACATTGCCAGGTCAAAGGCTTTGCACATATTCTTCCCTCTCTTTTTAATAACTTAATGTCTTGGATTTTTTTCTCTAATATTTTAATGTTTTTAAATTATGAAAGGAATGCAAGTTCAAACAATTCAGAGATGTGTAAATTCAACATGAGGTGTCTTCCCTCTCCTTCTTAACCCCTTATCTCTGAGGTCAGCAATTTAATAGTTTGTGGATAATCCTTTAGCATATAAATGATAAATCAAAGAGTCTTTTATTACCTTCAAAAGTTACATGTGCTAACTTCACCAATAAACAAAAGTGGCAAAATAACTTACATTGAACAGTCTGATTTTTGACACAGATTACAAACTGATTCTTTATGAAGATTCTTTGAAAATTGTAAGGCTCCATAAAAAGGCAAGGATTATTATTGCCATAGCCCACACTCCCCCTAGAATGGGGCCAGTGGATCCTTCAAGGCTGGTGCATTTTCATGGTTAACTCTCCAACTGTCTTCAATTTCTACTGGTCCATTGAATATCTCTCTGACACTCTCTCCGACACTTATTTCAGAGCAGTGCAAAAACGGCATGACTTGCTGTGGGCAGTGGAGTCTTCAAAACATTTTAAAGCACATTCTTATTCACCTTGTTTAATTTCCACCTGTTGCTCCCACATCTGGCCTTCTACCTTTTGGGTCCTGGTTTATGACTTCTCAAGGAAACGTTCTTCAAAGGAAGGGGTATTAGATTGTGACAATGTTAGATTCCTGGAACCTCTCAGTGATTAGAACATCGAATATGCTCCATAAATGTTGTGTGTATGAGTGACAGTAATTGGGTCAGAAAAAGGTTTCATGCCCCTTCTTCAAGTAAGCTGAAGCTAAGAGAAATGGTAGGACATCCTCTCAGAGTTCCTCTGCGCTGCTACTTACTAGCTGGGTGACCTCAGGCAGATGTCCTTGAATTTCTCTGAACCTTGACTTTCTGTGAGGTGGGAGCAATTGAACTCCCTTCTCTGGTAGTTGTGAAGTTTGAACAGAGAAATGGAAGGCAAGGGGTTCTATGAACTGAAAATCACTATACAAGTTTACAATCTTGTTCATTGTAGGTGATTTTGCTCCTTTGGGTTTATGGTAAAGTTAGCACATGTAAGTTTTGTTTTTGAGTTGGAGTCTCACTCTGTGGCATAATCATAGCTCACTGCAGCCTTGACCTCCAGGGCTCAGGTGATCCTTCTGCCTCAGCTTCCTGAGTTGCTGGGACTACAGGTGTGTGCCACCTCACTCAACTGATTTTTTGAAAAAAAATTTTTTTTTTGTAGAGACAAGGTCTTGCTATGTTGCCCAAGCTGGTTGTGAACTCCTGGGCTCAAGCAATCCTCCCGCCTTGGCCTCCCAAAGTGCTGTGATTACAGGCATGAGCCATTGCACCCAGCCAGCATGTGCAATTTTGGAAACAATAAAGAATGACTCATTCCTTGACTTAAGGAGTATTTTGGTTAGCAATATTTTGAGAATATTTAGCATGAGATTGAAATTTTTTCCAGTGGAGACTCAAACTCCACATATGGCTATTATGGATGATAATAGTCATTGTAGTAATAATAATAACAATATCAACAGCTTTTTGTTTGAATATTTATTATGTGCCAACTACTAGGATAAACATTTTATACAAATGTCCATATTTAATTCTCATGACTACTCTATAAAAATACTGCTAATATCATTTTATAGAAAAAGAAACTGAGCACAGAGAACTTAAGTAACTTCTCCAAAGGCATACAGCTATAAATGGCAGTGCTAGGAACCGACATATGGCTGTGTGACTCTGGGGTACATACTTGTAATCATTACACTGTGTTGTGCCTCAAATAAAATTGTTAGTATCTGCTATCACCACAAATCATGTTGCCACCCTGGAAGTCACAGAGTTTACAGAGGAGACATGGAGTCCTTGGTCTTAACCTCCCCTTAGAATTGTTGCATACCTGACAAGGGTGTCCCATGGATGATAATGGCGATGCCTTTCCGACTCTTGGCCATGCGGCCTTCTGCAGAAATGTCAATGCCCAGGTGGCAAGCGATTGCCTTGCTCACTGGGTTGTTTTCTACCTCTCCAACTTCCTCCACAGAGTGGCTATCAGTGCTCTGAATCTTGTCAGCTGCAAATTAAAAATATATGCATGTGTGCACATGTGTGTGCATGTGTACACATCCAGAATTTACATGGGTACTGGTGGAATTGGGAACAAATTTTTCTTTTTAAACTCTTGTTTTAAAATGGCAAACACTGCAGCAATCTCCACCTGTACTGTATGAGAACACCCTTTTTGGATAGTAATTTGTTCACAGTTACTAAAATTTAAAAACACAAATACTCTTTGACTATACTGTTTTTGGGAATCTTTGCTACCAAAAAATAGAAAGGACATTGTATGAAGAGGAGGATTGTTTATAGTGGCAAAATATTAGAACAACATCAACAAATTAGCAACATCAAGGGAAATGGCTGAATAAGTGATGGCATAGTCATATTATAGAATTAATACAGAGTAGTTATTAAAATAGTGACTTAGATATCAGAGGCTGGTACACTATAGCTCACAGGCCAAATCTGTCCTCTGCTTGTTTTTGAAAATAAAGTTTTATTGGAACAAACTATGCCCTTCAATTACATATTGTCTTTGACTGCTTCCATGCTATAAAGGCAGAGGTGAGTAGTTACAGCAGAGACTACGGCCCACTGCCCAAAATATTTACTGTCTAACTTTTTTTTTTTTCATTAATTAGTATTTTTTATTATGGTTTTGTGGGGTACAGTTAAGGGTTAGGTGTACATTTACGTTTCATTCAGGCACCCTGTTGATAAGAGGTGTTTTCCCATCCCCCAACAGGTATTTGCTACTGTTAATCCCATCCCCCTCCCCCCCACAGTTTCCCAGTTCCGTCTGTCATTTTCTTATAGTATTGCATTGGTTGTTCAAGGTCCATTATATGAGTGAGAACATGTGATACTCGGATCTTTGTTTCTGTGAGAGGTCACTCAGTATTATAGACTCTAGTTCCATCCAGGTTGCAGCGAAATACATGATTTTGTTCTTTTTTATGGCTGCATAGTATTCCATCGTGTATATGTACCACATTTTTAAAATCCAGTCCTCTTTTGATGGGCAGCATGGTTGTTTCCAGGTTCTTGCTATTGTGAACAACGCTGCGATAAACATACGTGTGCAGGTATCTTTTTTATAGAGTGATTTGTGTTCTTCAGGGTATATTCCCAGTAGGGGGATTGCAGGGTCACATGGAAGGTCAATTTTTAGACCTTTTAGGAATCGCCACATTGCTTTCCACAGAGGTTGCACTAGTTTACACTCCCACCAACAGTGTAGAAGAGATACCACCTAACCCCAGTCAGAATGGCAATTATCAACAACTCAAAAAATAACAGCTACTGTCTGACTTTTAATGGGATAAATTTGCTAACCCTTGATTTATTTTTATTTAAATTTTTTTTATTTTAAAGATGTGGGGTACAATTCAGGATTAGGTATACAAGTGGTCATTGTACAGGTAAAGTTTGGGCCTTCCATTGGTCCCCACTTCACCTGGTTTGAGATCAGATACCCTTATTGATGTTATGTGTGCCCCCCCCCACTGGGAGTTTCTGGCTACTGCCAATCCCTTTCTTATAGTATTATGGTAAATGTTCAGGGATTGCTTATGAGTGAGAACATGTGGTATGCAATTCTTTGTTTCTGTGATAAATCACTGAGTATTATAGACTCCAAATCTATCCAAGTTGCTGTGAAGTTCATAATTTTGTTATTCTTTATGGCTGCATAATATTCCATCATGTATTTGTACCACAATATTTTATCCAGTCCAATTTCAATGGATAGCACGGTTGGTTCCATGTTTTTACTATTGTAAATAGTGCTGCAATAAATATGTGTGTGCGGGTATCTTTTCTGTAGAGTGATTTAAGTTCCTCTGGGTATATTCCCAGAAGGGGGATTGCTGGGTCATATGGAATAACCCTTGATTTAGATAAAAAGTACTGCCTGGAGGAATTGTAGTAATAGTGCAGAAGAATATGTGTAATATGCAGAGTAGTATACAGCCTTACACATATAGTCACCCCAAACTCATTTAGTGCTTTTATAACAAAACTAGGATCAAACTCTAAATTTTGTTCTGTAACTTATTTTTTTCACATATGTTGGACATCTTTTCATTTACTTAAATACAGATCTAGCTCAACTTATTTATTTGTTTGTTTATTTATTTATTTATTTAGAGACAGAGTCTCACTCTGTCACCTAGGCTGGAAAGTAGTGGCATGATCACAGTTCACTGCAGCCTCGAACTCCTGGGCCCAAGTGCTCCTCCCATTTTAATCTTCCAAGTAGTTGGGAGGCATGCCACCAAGCCCAGATGAGTTTATAAATTTTTTTGTAGAGGTGGGGGTCTTGCTAAGTTGCTCAGGCTGGTCTCAAACTTCTGGCCTCAAGCCCTTTCGCTTGGCCTCCCAAAGTGCTGGGATTACACATGTGAGCCACCACACCTGGCCTCATTCTTTTTTAAATACCTGCTAAATAACTCCTACTGCATGCATTTATCATAATATAACTAGTGTTTCCCAGTGGGCATTTAGATTGTTTCTAGACTTTTCCATCCTAAGCCCTGTGGTGTGTTTCCTTCTCTGTAGGACTTCTGGAGTCAGCTCTGGAAGAACCCAGCATGAAGAGCAGAGCCAGGATGTGTGGGGTGTGGGAGACTGCCAAGAGAGACCAGGAGCCATGAGGGGGGCAGGCTACTAAAGCCAAGGAGGATTAAACACAGGGCATGGAGGCAAGAAGGTCTGCTTTTAATCCCAGTTTTGCCATCACCTTCTCTTACCTTAATTTACTCACCTAGTTGGCTAAGAATGACAAATTAACTAAACTCTTTAACGGTCTCATGATTGCACATGATTGCACATGATTCCTATTCCCTGAGCCAGGCACATGACTAGGTTGTGGAGGCCTTATCACGGTTTAGAATGACTGGCAAACAAGTGACTGCTGTGAACACAGTTTCATGGAATCTAGTTTTCTAAATATGGTTTCAACATCTTGTATAACTTGGGGAAAATAAACATCAGAAAATGGGCCTGCAATGCTGGGAGGTCAAGAGTAGGGTTCCCTAATGGTCCAATTGGAGGGATGCTGGGAAAAATATCCCCCAACCCCCAAAATGTTTCTCTAAACACCTCCTGGTCTGCTGGAACTTTAACATTAAAGATTCAGACCTTCATATTGTCTAGCTAAAATGCAGATAACTATGGTAAAAAATATGTCATATGCTAAGCTCATCAGCAGCCTCCCATGCGTGTACCTGAGTGTGAGT
Organism: Carlito syrichta; assembly: GCF_000164805.1. NCBI lineage: Eukaryota > Metazoa > Chordata > Mammalia > Primates > Tarsiidae > Carlito > Carlito syrichta. The sequence continues at coordinate 137,390 of NW_007250847.1, forward strand.
GGGTAGATCAGAGCTTCCCCAGAGGGCAAGCGTGGTGGGCAGGACAGGATGGGAGTAGGGTGGGGAACTGTGTTAGGAAGCATTTTATAGAGAAAGGGGACAGGGTACAGGACATAGTCTTCCTACTTCTGCTTGGAGAGAACTGGTACCATTAAAATGCTGAGTTACCTTGAAACATGATTTTTTCCAGGCTTTCCTCATCCTCATCCTCATCTGGGTAGGTTTTGGACTCAACCAGAGGGACATAGCGCTCTTCCAGGTTGGATGTGACAGAGATCCCACGGCTAAGCGATGTCCTCTTTGTGCTAGTGGAGGTTCCCTGATCTGATGTGGTCATATCTTCCTCTTCTGCCAGGGAGCATAGGATGAAAACATAAGGAAAAGAATTAGGAGGGGACAAGGGAGATGAGAGCAGAAAAGGAAATTTAAAAAGACAAAGAGGAGAATTACTGTGTCCCCATCACCCTGGATTATCCAACCCAAATAAACAAGAACTACAGTCAGTTGGCTGTTCCTGAGTCTCTCTCTGCATAGTGTTCAACACTTGTTTAAGCACCAAAATTATGCATTTGCTCAGAAAATTAGGAAAATTTAGAAGATCCAAAAGTGATAGAATTCACCTGCAAAAAGAGATAGAGACAAATAAATGGTGACAGGAATTGCACTGAATTTTATGGTGCCAATACAAGAGAGCAGAAACCTCTCAAATTTTTAGTTTTCCATTTTTCCAAATTAAACTTGGGGTCATATTATACACTGATCTGTAGTCTGCTTTCCCCTTTAATTTATCATGAACATTCCTCATGTCATTGTTAGGCCCCTCTCCCATTTTGTTGGTGCAATACCCTCTGCACTGTCCCCTATTCTACAGCCTCTCAGGTGGTTCATGGGCTGTGACTGTACAAGGTGACCTACTGCTATCACAGGGCAAGACATCTTTGTTTAGAATTTGGATTTGAGCCTAAGAGGTTGCAGCTGTCTTGTGGATGATGGCAATGTGACTTGGGTCTGCAGGCCTTCCCTGGATGCAGGAAGCAGAGGACAGTCTATACTGTGAGAGCTGAGTAGATGAAGCTCATCAGAGAAGTGCTGATGAGAAGCAGAGCGTGCACCTTCCTGGGTTCCCTCTGGATCCACTGGTCCTGGCTCTAAATCACCTTCCACTGGGCCAAATGGAAAAGTGAACCTATAACCGTGGTGTGTTGCGGGACCATGGCACGATACAAAGCTTTGTACATTGCAGCCCTTCCCAGTCCCCTGCCTTGGACCACTGGGTAGTCCCTTTGAATTTAGGTGTCTCTCCCCCTCACCCCTTCCTGACTCTGAGCTTTCAAAGGCAAGGGCCTTGTGTCATTGATTTTTTTCCTGTACCTCAACTCAGTGCCGGCAACATAGTGGGCACTTGTTATGGATTTAATGCCTCCTCCCCATTCATATGTTGAAGACCTAACCTCCTAGTTTCTCAGAATGTGACTGTATTTGGAGATAGGGCCTTAAAAAAGTAATTAGGATAAAGAGAGGCCACAGAGGGTGGGTCTTAATACAATATGACTGATGGCCTTGTGGAAAGAGCAGATTAGGGCACAGTCACACACAGAGGGAAGACTGTGTGAAGATATAGGGAGAGAACAGCCATCTAAAAGAAATGTTTCAGAAGAAAGTAATCCTGCTGACACTTGATCTTGGAATTTTATACCCCAGAGTTGTGAGAAAAAAAATTTCTGTTGATTAAGCCACCTGTGATATTTATTATGGCAGCCTTGAAAACTAATACTGTACTCAAGGAACATGACCAGGAGACTATGTGGGAGGTAGCCTTCTTTTCTCATCTTTTCCTGTTAGGCCAAAATAGTATTCTCTGACTAGCTTCTCTTTCCTTCAGAGATAATGAGACAGGCCCAATGGCAGGAAAAAAGGACTCCATGCAATCCACTGATGCGTTCACCCATACAGCACCCATTTCTGGGGGCAACACTGGGTATCAGCTGCTATTCCATGTGCTGGGTTTACAAGTGAGCAATATGTGACCACTGCCTTTAGGGGGGCTTCTTGGCTAGTCAGGGAGGCAGGTATGAATGAAATAATTATGAGTGTCATGACTGTTACACAGAAAAGAGCAAGTACAAACAAGGTGGGCACACTTCCAGGATGAGGACACAGAGAAGCAGGAAGGAGCAGGCACACCACCATGAGCCACATGGTCCCAGAGTCAGCAAGGAACCTTCACACTCAAGCACAAAAGAGAACTCCTAGGCAGATGACGGGACAATTTGGGAGTGGCTGGACCAGAAAAGGTATGATTCTCAGAGTACAGCCAGCTTGGTGATTGGGGTTTGGCCTTAGAACCATGGTCGGGTTGGCCATTTTCTCATGTGAATTCCCATCCTCCTATCTCTTTTAGGGCATCGATGCATCGATGCATCGATGTCTACCTTCCTTGATGCATTACTTTGCAATACTTAGGTACACCCATAGGAGGCAGTGGTTACTGTCATGGACTTGAGTCAGAAGACTGGGCAGGAATCCCAGGATTCTGCTATTTACGACTGTGCTTCAGTTTCTCCTCTGTACATGCAAAGCCCTAAGCACAGTGTCCAACAAGCATTCTTCCGGCTATATTAGCTGTTTTTAAGTCTTAATACCCCACTGTGTTTTAATAAGAACAGAATGTGTTCTAGCCTCGGCATCCATAAAATGGGGATAATAGGACCCATTCTGTAAGGGTTAGAAATAAAATACATAAGGTGTACAGCACCTGCCTAGCATCTGGCAGGTACTTAATATCTGATCAGTCTCACAGCAGGGATAATTCAAAGGGGCCAGGTCAGTGGCTAGAGCCAGGGGTTCTCCATGCTGAGTTCTTACCGTTCTCCTGCGCCAGAATCTCCAGATATTTTGCCTTCATCTGCTCCTCTTTTGACTTCTTCATCTCCTTAAAGTACTCATACAACTCTGGGGGCAGCTTCTCCCCTGGGTTGCGGGGAGGTAAGAGGAGGGTGTTGTAGGAATCATAGCCCTTCAGGATTCGCAAGATCTGCTCAAGGGGAGAACAAAAACCACCATTGGTATCACTGGAAGCTTCCTCCTTGCAGCTGTGGGTGGGCCTGCTTATTGATCTTGGCAAACTCCTGCTTCTACCTGAGGCTGAGGCTTGTAGAAATACTTTCTGGATTTCAAAGGGTAGGGCCCTTTGGAGAGGTCTGAGAAGTAGGACTGAGTTCTGTGAGGACACAGGACCTTAATTTTGGTCTGTCTTACCATGGGCATTTCACATGTGGAAAGGAATTTTCTTCTTCTTTTTCTTCACCCCTGCCCTCCATAACAAAAGTATAGGACTCCTTTTCTACTTTGAGTGACACATCCTTAAAAAATATTGTGGTTAGCAATATTACACTGAGCAAGGTGGTTGTCTCATAAATAGAGGATCCAGTGAAAAATAGGTAAGATTATATCGCGCACGCGCGAGACAGAGAGAGAGAGAGAGAGAGAGAGAGAGAGAGAGAGTATAATAGGGCTTCCAGATAAAATACAGGATGCCTAGTTAAACTTGAACTTCAGACAAACAACGAACAACTTTTCTTTAGTATAAATATGTCGGGACATACTTATGCTAAAAAAAGTATTTGTTGTTTATCTGAAATTCAAATTTAACTTGGAAGCCTGTTTATTTCCTCCTAAATCTGACAACCCTGACAAATCTGTATATTTATAAGACACAGTAAAATAAATTTCTAAAAAGAATTTATTTCCTCCACAACCTGATTTATTGGCATGAAACTATGTTTTGTTAGGTAACTTTTCTCCAGGATCACCATTTTTAGTTGTTTGAAAACCACTGCTAATAAGGTTATTTTAAAATTTACAAGGAAGGGCAAAGTTAAAACCCTAATGAAGAAGAATAAATGGAGAGAATTGCCCAGATTTTATTATGAAGTTGTAGTGATACAGTGGGGATGATGCCAGGACAGACAAACTGACCAATGAAATAGAAGAGAAAGCTTAGAATTGACCCATTCACATACGGAACTTTGACACAGGACAGAGGTGGCATAGCAAATAGCAAATCAGTGGGAAGGAAGGAATATGCCAAAGACTGGTTGATGTAGAATACAAAGTCCATCTTGCAGCACCTGGGGCAACTCCAAAGAGCCAACCCAACTCCAAAGTTCCCTGTGCGATCAGCTGAAGGCTTCACTGCAATCTCATCACAGTTCATCTCTTCCTGCTGACTTCTGCTTTCCTATTCTTCACAGGTGTTGTTTCTGAGAGTGCACCCAGTAAACCTCCCACATCCAAAATCTCAGAGTCTTTGATTGTGCTTTCTATGGAATCTGACCCTCAATGGAAGATGCTATACCAACATAAGCCATTCAGAATATCACAAATACCTAACAAAAATTCTCTCTTCTATAAGAGCAGATTCTCATTCCAAGAAAAACTTCTGGGAGGAGATTCAAAATTGGACAAAGTATAAAATTCTATCTTCTTTACTTGGAAGTAAAGCAGATAGAAGATTCAAAAGGGAAGGGTTCAGAGGAAGCAGAACCAGTTACCTTGGCATAGCCATTCCCTAATTCCTGACCCATGGAAACCATGAGATAAAAAATGTTTCTTGTTTTAAGTTGATCAGTTTTGGGGGAAATTTGCTATGCAGCAAAAGATAACAAATACAGCATCAGACTTGACGAAAGCAACATCTTATGAGAAAACAATGGAGCAACTCATTTTACATACTCAGGTGAAGGAAATGTGAGCCAAAGATATTGCATCCAATCAAACTGATCTTCAAGTCACAGATAAGCAGTTATAAACATGTGGGCACTCAGGGGATATTGTCCCTATGAGCTTTAGATAATCCAGAAGTGATTGAAGAAGCTTCATTATAAGGATTGGTGTTGGGCACTGAATATGTTTAGGTGTAGAACTTAAGAGTCTATGATAGAAATTAAATACTGACACCTTAATACTATAAGCTCTTGCAATATAGATAAAATACAAGTAGCAAAATATGGGAATGTGTACATGAGATGATTAAATGACTTTAAATGAAAGAATATCATTTTAAATTGGAGGATGGGGAGAGGTAAAAAGAAATTACTAGTTAATTTCATTTTTGCTTATAGTAGGAAATTAAGAGACAGTTTCTAAAGAGTAGGGCACTTAGACAAGCTGTAGTTCAAGGTAGGACAGCAGGGTGGGGTGTGTGATATGTGGATCTGGGGAAACAGCTGGAACACAGCTTATGAGCTGCACCATGCTTGTGAATAATAAGATGTAGTCGTGTAATTGATGGTAGGAATTTTGGCAGTGCTTTTTTGAAACTATCAAATGTATATTTTATAAGGTAACTTGATAAAGAAGTTTATAGTGAAGATTTTAAAGAGAAAATGGAAACAAAAGAATTTAGAGAAAATCCTATAATCTTAAGTTGGAATTTGAAACATCATTACGCATCATAATTTTTTCCCTCTTAAAAATTGTTATTTCAAAAAATGTTATTTCCTAATTCTACCCACTGAAAATACCTAGAGAGTCACAACCTGGTGGTCCAGACTGTGACCTCTAAATACTACTTCCTACTAAAAGGAACCAGGACTACTTGGAGAAATGGTTGAATCCAGGTCTGAGGAGGAAATAAACCCTGTGAGTATGGGACATCTTAGAAGTGTTGTTCCTGCTCACCTCCTGCCAAACCTGTCAGTAAAGAACATGTGGGCAGCATGAACTACCACCTTCATCTGGTGGTGAAGGGGTGCCCCTTTGCTCCTCTGCTGGGCTGGTGTGGAGATTCAGGGGTTTTAACACTATCCAGTACACTAGATAGTGGCACACGTAGTCAGTGGAGGTCACGTGGGGAGTAGTAACAAGGTACTCCTGCCCCTCTCAGCCAGGGAGGTATTAGCAGAGGCCTTTAGGGGGCCAGAAATACCATTCCTGGCCAGCAGTAATGAAGAGCCCCTCCTGCTATTTGTCAAAGAAAACCAAGGAGGAATTCGGACTGTTACTCCCACATGGCAGTAAGAAGGCTGTACCCCCTTCCCTTTGTTAGAGGAGACCAGCTAAAAGGGAAAACTTAAATAAGGTCCAGGGTCTCATAACATAACACCAAAAATGCCCAGGTTTTAACTAAAAATCCTTCATCATACCAACAACTAGGAAAATTTCAACTTGAAAAGGAAAATGACTAGATGTCAGCTCTAAGGTAATAGTGACATAAGACATATTGCTAAGATTCTAAAGCAGCTATCATGATAATGCTTTAATGAACATATTTGAAACAAAACCCCCAGAAAGTCTCAGCAAAGAAACACAAGATATTAAAAAAGAACCAAATGAAAATTTTAGAACTGAAAAATAAATTATCAAAATAAAAGCTCAATAGATGTGCTCAACATCAGAATGGAGGGTACGGAGGAGAGAATCGGTGAACTTGAAGATAAAATAATAGAAAGTGCTCAGTCGGAACAACAGAGAAAATTGACTTTAAAAAATGAACAGAGCCTCAAGGAACCGTGAGACTATAAAAAAGATCTAACATTAGTGTCATTTGAGTCCTGAAAGGAGAATAGAAAGAGTATGAGGCTGAAAAAGTACTCAAATAATGCCTGAAATTTTCCCAAATTGGAAAAAAGATAAAAGATAAAAATCTACAGATTCAAGAAGGTGAGCAAGTTCAAAACTGAATAAACTAGAAGACATCTATGCCAAGACACATTATAGTCAAACTCTTGTAAACTAAGGCACAGAAAAAATTTTGGAAGCAGTGAGAGAGAAATAAAATCTTACCTACAGAGAAAAAGACAATTCAGATGACATTGGATTTCTCATCAGATCATGGAAGCCAGAAGGAATTGGCATATTTTTCAAGGGCTGAAAGAACTTGTCAGTTCAAAATTCTATATTCAGTGAAAGAAATCCTTCAAGAATGAGGGGGAAATGAAGACATTCTTAGATGAAGGAAAGCTAAGAAATTTTCACCAGCAGACCTACCCTAAAAGGATAGCTAAAGGCTGCTCTCTAAACAGAAGGAAATAATAAAAGAAAATCTTAAATATCAGAAAGAAAGAAAGAAAAAAAACCAGGAGGAGTAAAAAGATAAATGTAATATATTTTCCTTCTCCCCTGGGGTTTTCTAGTTTAAGTTTGACAGTTGAAACAACAATTTTAATACTATCTGATATAAAAAAATATTTAAAATAGTTACATTAAAAAATGGAAAGAATGAAGGGATATAAAGGGAAGAAGGTTCTAAAATTACACTAGAGTCATTAAAATGTCAACACTAGTTGACTAACAAAAGTTATGTATATAATGTAACACCTACAGCAATAACTAAAGAAAATATACAAATAGATACACTCAGAAAACACTCTAGGTAAATAAAAATAGGATTCTAGATGATGTCAAAGTCATTGATAGGAAGGTAGAAAACAGTAAGCAGAACAAAAACAAATTGCAGACGTATGCCCTTCCATATCAATAATTACGTTAAATGTAAATGGTCTAAATGCACCAACTAAAGACAGAGCTTGGCAAAGTATATTTTAAAACATGTCCCAATCACATGCTGTCTACAAGTAGCTCAACTTCAAAAATACATGCAGGTTGCTGTACAGTTCTTTACTGTTTGAATTCTAGCAATGAATATGTAGTAGTTTTACAATTAGTTGTTTAAAGTGTATAATAAAATCACAAAGAAGCAATGAATTCTGCTCCTGTCAAGGGCAGTATGTCTAGAGAGGCTACAGAGGAATGATTATTAAATTGACAGGGAAGAGTTCAATGGGAAAGAGAGGAAAAAGGCCAGGAGGAAGTTATTCCCTGTGGAGGGACGAGTATGAGTACATGGCTGTGCCTGGCACGTGTAGAAAAATAGAGTTTGGCTTTGGCCTCCGCTCACCTTTTCTTCCATGAGATGTTGCTGGTCGAATTCTAGGGAGTAAAACTCAATGGGGAAGTTGCAGGGATTCTTCACTACCACTTCAGCCTCATCTCCAGGTGCAAAAGGCAGCAGTGGCCCCAGCTCCAGAACAGAAGGACTAAATTCTAGGCGTGGCTCTAGACCTTGCCCATTTACCAGCAGTGTAAGCTTCTCAGCACTCTGAGCAATCTGAAACACCAAGGTTTGGTTGTAGAATTTCTGGAAAATATAAAAACAAAACAAGCATCTGAATTTTTTTTTCTGTTACATGCCGGGTAAAAATAGAAATCCATTTGGGGGTGGGGGACAATCTTACTTATTTAGATTAAGAGAGAAAACTGTTCTTATATAGTTGCATAGGAAGGTTTTCATTTCATGAACTTGACTGCCCATGGGAAAGGCAGGGAAGAAGTGCCAAGGAAGTGACCCTCTCTGAGAGCAGTCCTCAAGCAATGGCTCTGGGGAGTTAACTCCTTCCACCTTACTCTTAGAGAGGGATGATTCTGAAGTGCATTATTTGTATATTTCCCCAGTTTGGCAGAATGTCAGAGCTAGGGCATTCAGTTCATCAGATATAAGTATAGTCAGATACTGGTTGATAGTGATACTATAGCTACTCACATATTTTCTCAAAATGGTACAGAAATCTACTTTCCGCCCAGTGGTTCCTGATCTGCTTGGGAGCCTACTAAACATGCAGATCCACAGGTTCTACCCCTAGAGAGCCTGACCCAGCAGGGGCAGAGCAAGGTGGGGATTCTGCATGTTTTAACCAGATTCCCAGGTCATTCTGACACAGTTGGACTCACGACTTGGGTTAGGGGGCCATGAATGTCACCACAATTTGAAGTGCTCCTGTCTTAGCTCTAGGGGGACAAATCAAATGGAAGGAATGCATATGGACATAAAAACACAGAGAAATATCTATTGCTGGACACAATTAGAGAATACATTATTGGCTAAGAGGGTTTTCTATGTAGTTATGAGCTTAGCACTTTATGACCCAAACTTCTATATTTTAGTTGCTGCTTATGGAAATATTTCTAAAACATTTAATTCCTTTCCTTGTTTTCTACCATAGAGTAGTCTGAACATATGTTATGATGCCTAAGAACTGTGTGTCAACGTCAGTGATTTCTCTGTGCTGCTGATGTTGATGGAGACACAGGTATAGATGGGTGACCAATTCCTTGTATATAGCCAATAAGTTCCTCTCTTAATCTGTGGAAACATTTTATTAACTTTGATCAATTTCAACTCAACATTTAAGGAACTGCCTGAACAAATCTATTATATTTTTAATATATTTACTGATAGTTCTCTCATTCAGTAATGGAAAAAAAATCCAAAATTTTGAGTAAGCCCCTTTGACTCTTGAAGAGTCTTAAGACTCTTCAAGAATGACAAATATATTATTAGTTTTCTTTTAAAAGAGCTGGGAGATTTTAATAATGATAAAGGTGGGCTTTATTTTAGAATGAGATATGAAGTCATTCCCTTTTCTTCTTTGTCACTGCAGATTCTTAAGCATTTTCTCAAAATCAGCAAAATAGGAGTTAACCATAGGTATTCTAGAAAATTCATATCAGTTTCTCTTTTAAAAGAACAGAATAGCTCTTCCTTTTCGATCTGCCATCTGCGGTGGGACCACGCCAAGATGCAGATTTTCATGAAAACCCTTACGGGGAAGACCATCACTCTCGAGGTTGAACCCTCGGATACAATAGAAAATGTAAAGGCCAAGATCCAGGATAAGGAAGGAATTCCTCCTGACCAGCAAAGACTGATCTTTGCTGGCAAGCAACTGGAAGATGGACATACTCTGTCTGACTACAACATTCAAAAGAAATCTACTCTTCATCTTGTGCTGAGACGTCGTGGTGGTGCTAAGAAAAGGAAGAAAAAGTCTTATACGACTCCCAAGAAGAATAAGCATAAGAGAAAGAAGGTTAAGCTGGCTGTCCTGAAGTACTATAAGGTGGATGAGAATGGCAAAATCAGTCGCCTTCGTCGAGAGTATCCTTCAGTTGAATGTGGTGCTGGAGTTTTTACGGTCAGCCACTTTGACAGACATTACTGTGGCAAATGTCTGACTTATTGCTTCAACAAACCAGAAGAGAAGTAATTGTGTATGAGCTAATAAAAGACATGAACTAAAAAAAAAAAAAAAAAAGAACAGAATAAAGGAGAACATTTCCCAAATGCCTCAAGCTTTGAACACAAGTCTTCACAGTGCAAAGTCTTGAGATCCTCTCTGGTTCTAGGATTTTATTAATTTTACTGTGTTCTTGGTCCAGAGTAGCTTTGTGCTGATGGTGCTCAAAAGAAACATTTAAGAGGCTCAGGGAGGCTATCCATCAGGAAGTACTTATCACAACTTCTGTTGATAACAGTTAATAATTATTGAGACACTTAATATACAGTGGTATGCTGTGTGTTTTATTCAATGTTGTGCACTTAATCCTCAAAATGACCCCAGGAAGTTGATAATAATTTATCTGAAACACAGGGGGCCAGATATTTTCAAATTTAGATTTTTAAAAAGGTAAACAGAGGGCATATAACCTTTGCTACCTAATACCCTCAGCAGAGTCTGGGACAGGCCCCCTGTAACCAAACGCATCAATATTTCTGCAGTTGCAATGTTTAACAATGTTTAACTCTGAAAACTAAGTGGGATAAATAAAAGCTAAACAGTCTCATGTCAGATGAGATTTTTCTGCCAAATGAGTTTTGGTCTGAAACTTATAAAATCTGCTCCTCTCACCCTCCAGATTTTGGAGCTTTTTGGATTTCAGAATTGCAATAAAGAATATTTTGGATAACTAATATTACTACTTTGTATGCTATCTATGAGCAAACTGAGGCTTAGTGAAGCTAAGTAATTTGCTCAAAGACACAAGACTATGAGTGTAGAGGCAGAAGGCTATTAACTCAGGTCTGTTTATGAAATCGATGTGTTAGATAGTCTGTGGATTCCCGACCACCAGGCCACCCAGCTACTACATGAAACAGAAGCACTTGAGATGCCATATTCAGAATAGCAATGCACCAGGCACTCAAAGCCTCCTTTGAGACCCAAACAAGCATGGGCATTGAGCAAAGCTCAAATGATTCAGAGAATCTAAATAAAGGCACATTAACTTTAAGGCTCACCTCTTCTTTTGGCATGAATTTCACTTGCACGTTGGACCTTTCATCAGGATCCAAGACTCCAGAAGTGGGCTGGATCTCAAAGATCCGAGTCTTTGGCTTTATCTCAGCATGTAGTTTCTGTCTTAAGTACTTTGGTATATGTTTCTTCAGCTGGTTTATAAATATTAGACAATTAGATCATCTTCTATGGAAAATGGACTTATTTCATCTTTACACAACCTATTTTCCTGAGTGTCAGAGAATGTGTAGATATCAGAGGTACAAAGATGAATGACATTTGACCTGCCACAGCATGGCCTGACAGGGCCTTGAGCGCTGGGCTAAGGGTCCCAGCTTCTATTGAGAAGGTAATGGTTGCCAATGAAAGTTTTTGAGCAGGAGATTGAAATAATGAGAGTGAAGGCCTAGAATTACAAATCTGGCTGAAATAGAGATGGAGAAAAGGAGACCAATGGGGCACAATTCACTTACCTTGTTAACAGGCTTTTGGCTATGAACAAACCATTCACAAGGGACTTGGAGATGATTGGAAAGCTGAATATTTTCCACCAAGCACTGTCCACACTGAATTGTGGCAAACTCCACTTTTCCACAGGACAGTGTCATTGTTGGAATAGTCACCTTGGCTTGGAGACGGATGTGAACTGTTGGCCCTCCAACCACCTAGAGCAAACATAAATCACTGCTCTTACCATGTGTCATGTGACTGGGGGAAGAATCACAGCTCTGACATAGTAATTGGATCATACCAGGGGCAATCAGCAAACAGAGCTAAAAACCTTGACAGTCAAATGGGCCCAGTACCTTGATGGGCAGAATGACTTCTTTGTTTCCAACAGGAAGATTGGCCCCTTGTGGGTCGAATCGCATTTCAAATGTTTCCATTTCACAGTAAGGCAGATGCTTTACACGATCTAGCTCAGTACTGAATCCTGGGCCAAGACAAACAAAATTTCTAAGTGGGAAATAGAAATAGCAAGCAAAATCTCTAGATAGAATCCACTCTGGGGCAGGATGACCCAATAATTGGCCTAGCAATTCTTTGAGCTGATCCCAGAAGAGGCACAAATTCTGCTCCAGAAGGACAGTACAGATGGGTTCCTGGGTTCCTTGCTAGAAATGACAAAGTGCAGTAGGAAAGGGTCTCCCCAGCCTGGTTACCTGTCTCATGAAGGACACGTTTATCTGCGTGGAAGGACACGGGAAAGTGACTGGTGTTGGTGATCTTGATGATGTGGGTTCGGACGTCACCAAGGACAATGTAGCCAAAGTCCAGGATGTACTCTGGCAGCTGGACTCTGAAATGGTTAACAGGCTTTCCTTACCAGCCACTTTCAAAACTGGAAGGCTACTTTTCCAAAAGTGAGTGAGGTTCCTTTTTTACCTTCTGTGCACAACTTTATTCTCCCAAGTAGAGAACAATTAACGGCCACCTAAATGGAGACTAGAAACAACATAACTCCCCCAGAAGTTCACACTGATGATTTGGCCATTATCTCAGGACATGTTTGACATAGGCCCTCATGGACCTTTTCGGGTCCATTAGACAAGGCTGTAGTTTTCTGATTTTAAAAGACACAAATCTGGTTGGCTTGATGTTACGGGATGGCAGGTAATGGGAGCTGAGTGGTTTCATTCCTAGATGATCAACCAGTATTTCAGGGAGCTTTCTGTACGAGGCAGCACTGCTTGCTCTGCTACACTCTGAAACAAACACAACACAGAAGGGTGCTTACTTGGTCAGTCTGCGGCAACTCCGATGGCTGAAGTAGGTATCATCAATGAGATCAGCTGTAACTGTTTTCTGATGTTCTAGGGCATAGCTTTGGACTATAAGTCGCTCTACTTCCATCTGGAGATGAGCACTTAACTGGGGCAAGAGAGAAGGGCAAGTCAGCAGATTCTTCTAGAACATGTATTTTCAACAGGTCAATAACACTTCTAAAGAGGTGAAAATTGGTTCGGGGTGGTGGAGAAAAATATCTTAGATATTACAATGGTTTGTGGTCCTCCAAAGGGCAACAGTACATAAACAGATATACAGTATATTTATGGTATTACATTTCTTTATGGGAAGGGGGTGGAAGGGTAAACGAACAGCATATCTACGCCATGGGGTACTAATCAGTAATAAAAAAGAAGAACTATTGATGTATACGACAACTTGAATGGATCTCAAGGGAATTATGCTGAATGAAAAAAGTCAATCTCAAAAGGCTACGTGCCATATGACTCTAATAATATAACATTCTTGTAATAACAAAAGTATAGAGATGGAGAACAGATTAGTGGTTACCAGGGGTAAGGAACAGGGAGAGAAGGATGGGTGTGGTTACAAAAGGGGCACACATAAGGGCAAACACAAATTAAAAATGAGGCTTAATCCTCCCTGTTAAAAATAAGGAAATAAACTTCTTCCTCCCTTTCCTTATGAGGAAATGTGTAATTTTAAGTTCTTAGCGATGTCCTGTCTTTCAAATGTGGGTAAATCTTTATTATTTTATTTTTTAGCTAAAATCAACTTTTACATTTTTAAAAAACATTTTATTTTATTATAGAGATGTGGAATACAAGTCAGGATTAGCTACACAAGCAGGCTGCTGCAGGTGAAGTTTTGACCTCCAACTGGCCCTTACTTCCTCTGGCTTAAAACCAGGTACCCTTTGTGACCCTGCTCCTCCCTCCCTCCCTCAGCAGTGTCCAGGGACTGCTAATCCCTTCCTTGTGTTAGTGTGATTAATGTTTAGGTTCCACTTATGAGTGAGAACATTCAGTAATCAGTTCTTTGTTTCTGTGATAAATCACTAAGTTTGATGGTCTCCAACTCCATCCAATTTGCTGTGAGTAAATCTTTAAAAAAGTGAAATAAACTGCTTGCCAGCTTTAGGAACCAGAAATGTCTTTCCCAAAGACCTGGGAACCATCTCTTTGAAATGTAATCAACAGGAAAGATGAAATCTCAATCTCCTGGTTCCTGTGAGAGGATAGAAGCCTAATTTCTGAGAGGCTCTGTCATAGGCAAGAGAAGTTTGTTTTTCCTTTGGATAAAGCCAATTAGCTAACACAGATGGTCACCTTAATTATCATGTTGTCAAGTCCTCTTACTTGAGGACTAGCTATTGTTTACTTTGAGAACATGCAAGGAATGGATGTATCTGGTTGGCTATAAAAGGGTCAGACTTTGGTCTTTGCGCTCTCTCAGCAGACTGCCTGTGATGTGCATCACATCCTGGTTTAATTACTTATTCAATTGTTTTCTCTCTTCAGTCTTCCTGGAGAGATTTTTCTGGGTTGGAGGAGATTTTGTTTTTAATTTTATTTCCTCAAGAAGTACAAAGAATCCTTGTGGTGATGGAACAGTTCTGTATCTAAATTATGGTGGTGATCATACAAACCTACATATGATTAAAATTGCATAGAAATATGCACACAACTCGCATGTAAAACTGGTGAGGTCTGAATAAGCTCTGTGGCTTGTATTAATGTCAATTCCTTGGTTTTGATTATTGTACTATGTTACCACTGGGAAAAGCATTTTTTTTTGCAACTCCCTATAGATCTATAATCATTTCCAAATAAAAAGTTAAAAAAATAAATACCAAATGATTCAAATATATTCCATTTTATAAGTAATAAAAATATTTCATGGGAGGTATTTTAAAAAAGTGTCTAACTGATTTTTAGAGGGTGATAGTGAAAAAGGCTGAGAAACATTGTTTGAAAAGTGCCAGACCTAAATCAGCCGTGCCTGTAATTCCAGCTACTCGGAAGGCTGAGGTGGAAGGATCGCTGGAGTCCAGCAGGTCGAGGCTGCGGTGACCGGGAGCCGCCACTGCACTCCAGTCTGGGACACAGAGTGAGACTCCAACTCAAAAAAAATAAAAAATAAAAAATAAGAAGAAGCCTCAAAGTATTTTGCCGGGCTCAGTGGCTCAGCCTGCAATCCCAGCACTTTGGGAGGCTGAGGTGAGTGAACCGCCTGAGCCCACGGGTTCAAGACCCACCTGGGCAACTTGGCCAGACCTCATCTCTACAGTAAAATAAAAAATTAGCCGGGCGTGGTAGTGCACGCCTGTAGTTCCAGCAACGGAAAGCTGAGGTGGAAGGATCGCCGGAGCCCAGCAGGTCGAGGTGACAGAGTGAGACTCCAACTAAAAAAAATAAATAAAAAAGAAAAGAAAAGTGCCAGACCTTAAGTCCAGGGCCCAGCAGGGAAGGTTAATGTGTGCCCTGGCCCACAGTGAGACATCAGACAGTGAGAGTTGGAACTGTAACAAACAGTGAGAGGAGCATGTCCTATGGACAGCGCCCCCAGTTGGCAGGATTCTGGAACAGCAAAGCCAAACCTGTGTTTGGCTCCTGAGCCACCAGTGGTATAGACTTTGTTTTACTCAGGGGGACTAGCTTGGCTCTGCACGTGCCATCACATTCACAGAAACCTCGGGTCTGGAGGACTTCCAGAGGCAGATGTCCCAAGGCTTTGATGAGGAGCAGCCTGGGAAGGCGGTTAGCAGGTGGAAACACACCACTGCCCCTCATGGGCAACCCGGTCCTTCAGGAGAGAGCAGAGCCTAGGGCACCCTCTTAGCAGTTGGGCAGGTCTCAGTTCAAATCCTAGCTCTGTGCTTGCCTTGGGCATGCTGTTCATTTCCGTGAGTTCTGTAAAACTGTACAATATAGACAACAGTGACACCATACTCCCCCTCTCCCCATTTTGGGAAGATTTAATGAGATAACAATGCATGTTAACAGGCTTAGTATAAGAGTTCGATAAATGGTAGCTGGCAGTATTAATTATGATTATCCTGGTGCTGAGGTTCACTTTTAGTGTCATGTACCTGAACCAGGTTTCTGCGAAACAAATTATCGCTAGTGACCTTTTGGGCTCCCAGTCCCCCTCATGACACCCTTCTTCCCCATTTTAGAACCCCCTCTTAACCAGTTAGGGCTTTCTAGCTACATATATAATTCTTCCTTAGGACAGTAGTCTCAGGCACAGTTGCATTTTAAAAGAAGAAAACAGGGAGACGGCAGCTTTCATGGTCAGGAATAAACTGTTAAGAGCAGAATTACAGGGGGTGGTGAGGGAGGACATTTTGGAATCCTGACTTCCTAGTCTAGCTTTTATTTACAAGCTAGGCCACTTCCTCTTACACTCCCTCTTCCAGACCCCCTCTTGACCTGCTCCCAGCTCTGGCACCACTCATTCCTGATTTTCCAGAACATTTTAGTCATCCCTCTCCCACTCAGATATTGGGATATTTGAGGGCTCCATTCTGAATCCATCCTCTTCCCTACTCTCTGAACATACTTTCTAGGGAATCTCCTCGTTTCTGGTGACTATGATACCCATCTGATGACTCTCAGATCACTTTCTCTAGCCTCCCTCTCTCCCAGGTCCCTGGCTGTGGCTACAATTCCCTGTTGGATGCTTCACTTGGATGGTGCATAGAAATCTCATGCTCAATAACCATCAGAACCATCTGAACTCACTTCCCTTCCTTTCCCTCCCACCAAAACTCGCTTTTCCTCCTGAGTTTCCCATCTCAGTACCCCACTCCCTACCTTGTCATCCATGCAAGGCACATAGAGGCCATGTGGCCTCACCTCATATCCAATCAATCTCTAATCCCTGACCATTCCACTTCTGGAACATTCCTTGAGCCTGCCCAGTTCTCCCTGGCCCCCTGTCATTATCATTGCTTATACCACCACCAGCTCTCATCTAGAATTATTGCATCAGCTTTTTTTTTTTAAAAGCTGATCTCTCTTCATCTCCTATTATCACCCAAAGTCCCAGACCCCTCAAGTCTCCACAAGGCAGCTGAAGGACTTTTTTAAAAGATGGTTGCAAAACTGATTATGCCACACCTCTGATTGAAACACTTCAGTGGCTTTTTTTTTTTGAGTTGGAGTCTCACTCAGTTGCCCAGACTGGAGTGCAGTGGCCGCTCCCGGCCACCGCAGCCTCGACCTGCTGGGTTCCGGCAATCCTTCCGCCTCAGCCTTCCAAGGAGCTGGAACTACAGGTGTGCACTACCATGCCCGGCTGACTTTTTGATTTATTGTGGAGAGGAGGTCTCGCCAAGTTGCCCAGGCGGGTCTTGAACCCGCGGGCTCAGGCAATCCACTTCAGTGGCTTCTTGATGCTCTCAGGATAACGTCTAAAACCTCTAATAGGTTCACCAGGCAGCCGCTCACTTCTTTAGGCTTCTCTTCTCTCTCCTATCTCCCCCCTTCTTTGCCTTAGCTCTTTCTCCTTTCTGTTTCGCAGAGATACTATGTTCTTCTTGCCACTGGTGCTTTGCACATACTGTCCTTCTGTATAAACATTCTATGCAGGTGAAGCTAGTCTTACCTCAGTAGAGTCATCCTCAAGCATTTCCTCAGGTATTATCTCAAAGTGATCAGGAGTTTCATATTTGTTGTATTCTGTTTCTATGTTTTTTCTGGCCTGATTCAAGAAGGTTCCATACTTTTCATTTCCTATGGAGGTTGGAAGGAGAGGCGACTCAGGAAGTTCAGAAAAATATGATTATGTCCCAAACACACTTTCAGCTCAGGATAGAGTGAGAAGGGAAGTAAACTTTTTGGTACTTTGCCTGCCATGTTTCCTCTGCTTCAGAGGGTGAGGTAATTTGTGAGTTGAATTTGTATCAGAGACCTCATTGAGTTTAATGAGATTATGCTTTAATGAGCAACTGGCTGATTCCCAGGAACTTGAAAGCTGTAACATTTTAAGTCACTTGTAAGGTGACCCACTTGAGCCCTGTTCACTTGGGACTTTCTCAGTTCTAACATTTAAACTCTACACCCTGAAGCTCTCTCAGTGCTGGACAAACTGGGACAGCTGACCCAGTTTTCATGTTTAAGTCAATATTCATGTTTATTAAATCTCAATTAACAAAAAGAACATGTTTTAGTTAAGTTGCTTTAACTAAAGCTAAACAACCCATAATATGAAGAGTCAAGATATTGTCGATGGGGAAACTTTGGACACTCAATTATACCATTAAGCCAGTGCAAATTCAAATCCTTTGAGGGGCAAAGTAGGCAAAGTAATTAAAATGTCCACCAGGAAACAATAGGAAATGCTGGGACCATAGAGAACTGACATATAGAAGATCCAACTAATGGTGTTCAAATTTGAATTTTTAAAAAAACTATTACTGATCATACCATGTCTACTGCCCTGATGAGGCCACCTGGACATCCATATTTCAACCACGTGGTATTCTCCCTAACAACATACGTGCAACACTCATCTGGCTGAAAATCTAGGTACTAGAGTGGAAGGTGGTTTTAGCTTTACTAGTATTCATGATTATGTTTTCAGGGAGCAATTAGAATTCAATGGATGATCCTCAACAGGAGAGTTAGTGACTTTAGGAGGAAAGACTGGAGTGGGAGGACTTAGCCCAAAGCTTTTTAGAAAAAGTGGGTTTCAAGGAGCTCAGAAAAGGATTTATGAAGAAGAATGAGAGATTTTCCTGGCCCTTCATCCTGTACCCTGTATCAGGAAGAAAGAGCCAGGGAGAGTCTATGACTGAAAGAGCTGCTCAGTTGAGTTGTAGGATCTGCCAAGACAAATATCATTCTGGTGCCGAGGATGGTCTCGGAGGCCAGACATGACCAGAAAAGACTTGTCTGGTATGTGGGCAGACAACCATTAGAGTCTAATATAGCCTTCAAACTGTGTAATGCCAAAATAAGGGCTCAGAATCTGTGGTTGCCTTTCTGTACAGTTTATATTTTGAGAATTCTACTCCTGTAGGTACATTAGCCTTTGCCATCTCAGTGGGCATCTATAAGTGTGTGATTAAGAAAGGATAAATCAGTGAGAAACGATGGCTGTAAGGCACATGCACCAAGTGGAAAAGCCTTTGCAGGTGAAAATTTCTGATCCTTCTGTAAGTCATTCAATAATGGCAAAATTGGCCAGGGTTCTTAATTTGGGGCTGCACAGGCCGTATCTTATCCCACTAAACTCAGATCACCAAGTTAAATCCAACTTTTGCTGTGTGTGTGTGTGTGTGTGTGTGTGTGTGTGTGTGTGTGTGTGTGTACTTAAAGAATAACACCAAAGATAACTAGAAGGAACTTCTAAGCAAATAAATGAAGTAGCTATTAACCTTCAAATAAACAAAGCTAAAATAAACTTTTGTCCCCAGCGGGGAAGTACTATAATATACAGCAGTACCTGTGAGGTTCCTGGGGAGATCGAGGCAGATTCGGGGAAAGATTCCCTCTCCACTCAGAGTGATATTTTCTGGGTCCAGGTGGGCAATCTGGATTTGGAAATTCCTTTGAAAGATCTCAGGTACTCCAGGTAAGTAGTAAACCTTCAACACCTGCTCATTATGTGAACTGATAAAACCCTATACAGTAGAAAGACCAGAGGAGTGAAAACTAATGTGCTACAGGTTCAACTCTTTAAATTAGTAAAATAACAATAACAACAACAAAATAAACCTGAAAAAAGAAGGAAAAAAATAAGAGATTTAATGAAATAGAGTACAAAGAAACAAAAGAGTTCCATAAAACTGAAAGCTTGTTCTTTGACAAAAGACTAATACAAATATACAAAAACTCTGGCAAGATTGATTGAGAAGATAAGGAGAAAAGCCACCAAAAAAAGTTAATGGTTTATAAGTGTAAATATAGCAAAAAAATTCTATAAATCATATATGGCTATGAGAAAACGTTATGCCAATATTAAAACATTTTTGTGAAATTAACGATTTTCTGGAAAATATGAATAACCAAACTAAAAAAATCTCCTAATTACCCATATCCTATATAGAAGTTAAAAAATGAAAAAAAAAAACCACCCAAATGAATGTATAGTATTAGAAACAAGCACTACTAACTCTTCAAAAAACAGATAATCATTAATTTATAAACCATACCAGAAAATAGAAAAGAGTTACTCATTTTTTCTTATGATATTTATACTGGTCAAATACAGCAT
This sequence comes from Carlito syrichta, assembly GCF_000164805.1. Lineage (NCBI taxonomy): Eukaryota > Metazoa > Chordata > Mammalia > Primates > Tarsiidae > Carlito > Carlito syrichta. The sequence continues at coordinate 157,438 of NW_007250847.1, forward strand.
GAAGAAGGAATTTCATGAACCAATTATCACTTATTAACAAAGAGGCAAAAATAGTAAACAAAATATTAGCTAACTGGATCCAACTATATACAGAATATTAAAATGCAAATGGTAGCATATATATATATACATATATATACACACATATCGTGTTTGTTTTAATCTTCTTTTTCTTTTCTTTTTACCTAACACTATATCTTAGAATTTACTAAGTATTAGTACATATAGAATTGCCTTATCCTTTTTAACTGCTGTATATTATTCCATTACATAGTTTTAATACATTAAAAAAATTAGTTTCCTACTGATAGACATTTTCGTTTGTTTCTGGTCTTTTGCTATTGCCACTATAAATTACATAGAAAATATGTACATATTTTGTAAATGTGGGAATATGTATGTAGAAAAAATTATTTGAAAATAAGTTTCTGGGTCAAAGGGTAATTTTTGTAGATGATGCCAAATTGTTCCTTATAAAGTTGTGTCAATTTACACTAACAGCAGCGATGTAAATGAAAATGCTTAAAAATTAATTTTTAAAAAGGCAAAGAAAACATAAGATTAGAAAGAAAACATTCAGGAAATTAAAAAAAAAAAAGAAAATACAGTGAAGGAAATAATACCAATAATTTTAATTATACTAATGATAAGAATGTGTTATATCTCCCTATTGAGTCCTAAGATTTCCAGAGAAGATTTTTAAAAATCCAACTATATATGTTTTATGAGTGATAAATCTAAAACAAAATGTCATATATTATGGGAAAATGACATAAGGCAAAAGGAAAGCAGGAATCACAATACCAAAGTGAAAATGAAAAAAATAAATAAATAAAAGGGAACAAGAAAGCAATTAAAACAGATAAAATAGTTATGAAATCTTACATGTTAACACAAAATGAAAAGGTATTAAACAAAAATTTTCACATATTTGTAGAAAACAATAGGTAGAGAAATGGACAAAACTTTTAATATCTCAGTCTTAGAAAAGTTAAACAGGAAAAAACAGAAGATTTGAATACTAGAGCTATTTAGGTTAATGTAAGAGATTCATTATAATCTACATTCTATAGCCTAGGTAACATTATCAGACATTCATGGCATACAAAATCATTTTAGGTCACTAAAATATACTAATGAGTTCATTTAGTTAGAGGGCCATTTTATCTGACCATGAAACAAAAAACTCTCAATATCAGCATTAATAAGAGTTTAAATAACAATAACAAAAATCTTAGTTATTTGGAAATTAAAAAAAGAAAAATATATTATAAAATTATACTTCTACATAAAAATACAACTCTAGACAACTTAGAAAATAATAAAAATTAATAGCAAATATTGACATGTATAAAATATACAAAATTGACTTCCACTTATTCATCGGTAATTTTCTTAAAATTTTTTTTGAGTTGGAGTCTCACTCTGTCACCCAGACTGGAGTGCAGTGGCCGCTCCCGGCCACTGCAGCCTTGACCTGCTGGGCTCTGGTGATCCTTTCGCCTCAGCCTTCCAAGTAACTGGAACTACAGGTGCATGCTACCACGCCCGGTTCATTTTTGATTTATTGTAGAGATGAGGTCTCACTAAGTTGCACAGGCGGGTCTCGAACCCACGAGCTCAGGCAATCCACTCACCTCAGCCTCCCAAAGGCGTGGGATTACAGGCTGAGCCACTGAGCCTGGCAATATTCTTAAAATTTATGGGATACGGCTAAAGGCATACTCAAGCAAATAAATAGTCATTTTTTTTCATTATTAACTAAGAAAAAATAACAATAGGCATTCAACTTAGGAAGTTAGAGAAATAAAGATGTAGAGGTAAATTCAAAATATTAGCTAAGACAAGTTAGAAAAAGAAGAGCAAAAGGGGAGTTGACCTAATAGATATTAAGATATATTTTAAAACTATAGTAATTAAAGTAGAATAGTATTAGTGTAAGGACAAACAGATCAATGAAGAATAGGGAGACTAGCAATAAACCCAAATGTGTGTGATAATTTAGAGGAAGAACAAACTATCATAGAAAGTTTTTATTTTTTTAATTTAAGATTTTGAATAAGTTTCCTTTAAAATATTTTCCAATTTTTCTATCACAATTATATGCTACTTACATAATGAGAAAAATTCAACACAAGTTCCTTAAAACTGGTAGATCAACACAATATGAACAAAGAACCACCTCCTCCATTTGTTTCTGAAACCAGTTTGGCTCCTTGCCTTCTACTGATGTTTTCACACCTGCTACAGTCAGTGGAGAAAAAGCCCTCAAGAATTATAAGGAAAGTGTGAAGACATCAGTGAAAATAACCTAGTCTTATTACCATGAAAAAAAAAAAATCCATGGGATGCATCTGTCTTATTAGCGCTGCATCCTTGGTGCCTGGAAACTGGCTAATGTAGAACTCAATAAATATTTGTTTAATGAGTGACATGGCCCAGATTTATTTATTTTTCTCAAACTCCTGGCCTCAAGGGATCCTCCCTTCTAGGCCTCCCAAAGTGCTGGGATGACAGGTGTGTACCACCACATCTGCTCTTTATTTATTTTTTCTTGCTTTAGAGAGTTCAGGAAAAGTTCCACCCATAATTGTGGCAGTGTATGTCCACCTACATCTAGGGTGTGGCTTGTAGGTTTGAATTTGGGCCCCTCCCACCACTTACTTACGGAGAGAGGCAGGATTAGTGGTACTCCAGGGAGAAGGTTTTCTGGGGAGGACTGGTGGTCCATCAAAACCTTGAACTCAAAGCCAACCTTCCCCATGTTCTTCAGTGTGATTTCCCTCTCTGTGACATGGTCAAACAGCTTGAGAAGAGAAGAAGGAGAAAAGTGACTCCACTGTCACCTATCCCATGGGATGCTGCTGTCATTCTGACAAAGGTGAATAAAAATGCCTTACAGACACTGGTCAATTTACATTTCAGCATCACAAAAAGTGCCTACGGGAGGAGCAGGAGAACCAGTGGACTCTGGAAACTAGCTCATGTCTTAGTTCTCCTAATAAGTGATTTAGGTATGGATGTGGGACTGAGGGCCTAACCTCTGTGGGCCTCAGTTGCTTAATCACAGAAATTTATATTAGAGAATCTTAAGGTAAGCTTTCTAAAGTGAGAAGATTTGCTTTCTGGATTCTATCCTGTAAGATAAACATAAGATTTGAATTTAGAATGTTCTGAAATGAATCTTTCCATTTAAATGGAAAATTATGGGCATAATAGGCCAGTTATGTTCTTTTTCCTGAGATTTTGCTATATAATTCACCAGCTGGCTCAGTGGGCCAAATAACCACAAACTGAGGCCACTTCAGAAATCCTTTGGACAAGCTAGGGGCTAGCTGCTTCCAAGACTACACTCAGAGATGAGCCAAAACCAATTGCCTAGAGAGCCCTGGAGATAAGGAAAGATAATTTTATTTGGTCAACAATGGAGAAGGTCATGCATAATATTCAGTAGTTATACTTGCAGTAGCTATATAATGGAGATTCAATCCTTATTGAAATTTGGTAGGAGATATGGTCTCTGAGTACATAACACAAAATCTAACTGAGAAAAGAAGGTGTACTGACAGAATTAACTGATAATTATCCTAAAACAAAAATGAGAAAGTATGTTAATAGAGAGAGGTTAAGCATGACTGACTCCGTTTTGCTTCTACTCCCTATGGTAATATCCTTTAGGTTAAAAGCTTCTGCTTAGCTATGTGCATAGACCAGCTAATTACAGGAAGAATTTAGTTTATAGTTCAACTTTAGGAAAAAAATGATAAATCTCTTTCCCAAAACTAACTCCCGAGGAGAAAAGTGTACACATAAGTAACAATGTTAAATGTGTTAAAGATTTATAGGAATATCATGACCTGACCTACATCATCTAAAGTCAACTGACCAAAAATAGATTAGTTTCACAACTTCTAGACCCTCGCTGGTGCCCAGATGTCTGTGGCCCTTGGTTACTTCTTGACCTCACCCCGCTCCTTTCCCCCTAACATAAAAAGGAGCCTGATGTTTGTACTAAAGATAGTTCTTTAGGACACTAGTCCACCATCTTCTTGGTTTACTGGCTTTCCTAATAAAATTGCTTCCCTTGCCCTAACACTTTGTCTTTTGAATTATTGACTGTTGCGTGGCAAGTGGTACAAGTTTGGACTTGGTTATGAGTATATTATATTGTGGCAAAGAATATAATTAAGTGGCAAGGGAATATAAAGTAAGAGAAAGGTAATTACAAATAGAGTTGAGCTGGCTCTTACAGGACATACAGGTTTAAGGTTGGCAAAATGAAGGATGAGAGACATAAGAGAAGGTGTGGAGGCAGGAAGGGCCAGGGCGCAGTGCAACCAGTGGGTAAACCAGCCTGGCTACAATTGCATTAATGGACTATGATGGGGAATTATGGGAAATGAAATTTACTGTGTAAAGCATATCAGTTAATAGAGGGGCTTAGGATACCTTCACCCAGGTGGAAGAAAGGGCTCTGACCCATTGGGTAACAGAAAAAGAAACATCATGATTGACGGTCTATTCTGACCAGATACTTTATTTAAGTAATTACAAACCTCCTGGTGAGTGAGATAGGCATTGCTACCTTATAGATGAGGCATATTGAGGCTTAGAGAGATTAGCTGATGTGCCCAGGGTCACACAGTCAGTAGGAAGTAAAACCAGAATACAAGACCATGCTCTTTCCTCAATGCTATGTTACTTTTCCAAATGCTGCTGAGATTTAATTAGTCAGGGCCTGGTGGGATGAAAATACAGTTTTGGAAAACTCTGGCAATGATGTCTAGATAGGTTAGTGGTAGCAGCTATGAATGCACTATAACCCCTGGTTTGCAATGGATCCATGGACCAGCAGCACTGGCATTACCTGGAAGCATATTAGAAATGCAAATTCTCAAGCCCCACCCATCACCTACTGAATCAAAATTTGCACTTAAACAGGATTCCCAGGCAATTGGTATATACATTACAGTGTGAAAAAAACTTCTGTAGTAATTTAGGCATGGCTTGATGTGGCCTTGTAGTGTGATAACAATGGTGACAGAAAGGGAACACTGACTCAGAGAGGGATCCTGGTGGATGAATCAGCAAACCCTGGATGTTGTAACGACGTGGGGAGGTGAAGGAGAGTGCAACAGAAAAGTCTTGGAGATCATAAGCCCAAGAATGTGAGAAAATGGTAGTGCTATTGAAAGAAATGAAGAGATTGGAATGGACTTCTGGATTGAAAGGGAAAAAAGAGGATTTGAGTGTCTAACATGCTGAATTTCAGGAGACAGTGAGAAGAAGCAAGTGAAAGTGTCTGGCAAATAGTTGGCAGCAGAAGGATGATCTGAGTTAGGGAGGCAGATTAGGGATTCAGGATGGGGTGATGGTGAAAGTATGATGACCCAGGAGGGATTGGTTTAAGATGTTTAAGGCAAATCCAGAAAATCTCCACCTGATGGTTTGCTATACCTGTAATCCATAGTTAATATGCTTGGTGTCAAAGGAATAGTTGACCAGAGATGCCTCTCCCTTTAGTATTATTTCATAGGTGGGTCCCCCTTCCACTTCACACAGAGCTTTAGCCTGTGCAATGATGTTACAGTGTCCATAGAAGGTGAATGATATCTGGTGGCTGCTATGTGGCTGCAACACTCCATAGAGGGGCAAAATATCAAACACCTGCAGAGAAAGTCATTCTATATGAGAGCAGCTACTAGAATAAAGGGCCTGCAAAGAGTGAGTTAAAAGTTATATAAATTTACAGATTAATTCCCGTCTTTAACTTGTTTGACTCCATTAAGTGTGACTAGCCCAGCACCCCGAGAACATATGATGATAATGGTGGTAACAGTGCTTGTAACAGTGCTTTGGTGAGATTTAAGTTTCTAACATGGGGCAGGTACTCAGAAAGGTTAGTATCAGATGATGTCAGGACCCATGCAGTGTTACTTACTTCTTCTATCCCAATGGAAAGCATCTCATCCTGTTCAAAGATCCATAGGGATTCCTGAAACTCCACTGGGCTCTGGTTGGAATGTATTTTTTCTGCTTCAGTGGAGCTAATTTTTAATCCCTAGAAATTAAAGATGGTAGGGAAAGTTAGCAAGCATTCATAACAAGTCATCAATGTGTTCCTACCCATCATTGACAGAAAAGTGAAGTATGCTATATATAATATAAAAATAGTACATCTTTTTCTAGGGATATAATTGGGCAAGTAACCAGAATGTACATACATGGATGTTTACTGTAGCATTATTTGTAATAGCAAAACTTTGGAAGCAAACTAAATGCCCATCAATAGGGAGTCTCTTTTAAAAAAGTGTGTTGGTATATCTATCCATGGAGGATGATGCAATGTATATTTATGGACTAGGGATGATGTGTACAACATATTAAAGAATGAAAAAGCAGTTCCATTCATGTGACATTACATATGCCTCATGTGTCTAAAGATGTGTGTGTAAATTCATTCAGAATCTGGAGAAAATGGATAAAATCCTGGAAACACAAAACTTTCCAAGATTGAAACAGGAAGAAACTGAAACCCTGAACAGACAAATTACAAGTCACAGAATTGAATCAGTAACAAAAGACCTACCAGAAAAAAAAAAAGTCCTGAACCAGACAGATTCACAGCCAAATTCTACTAAAAGTACAAGGAACTGCTGGTACCAATCCTACTGAACCCATTTCAAAAAGACCAAGGAGGAGAGACTCCCTCCTAACTTATTCTATGAAACCAATATCTTCCTGAAACCAAAATCTGGCAAAGACACAACCAAGAAATAAAACTACAGGCTGATATCCCTGATGAACATAGAGGCAAAAATCTTTATCAAAACACTAGCAAACTGCATCCAGTAGCACATCAAAAAGATAATTCACCATGATCAGGCAGGCTTTATTCCTGGGATGTAAGGTGGGTTCAACATATGCAAATCAACAAACATGATCCACCACATAAACAGAATTAAAAACAAGAAACATATGATCATCTAACAGATGCAGAAAAGGCATTTGATAAGATCCAATATCCCTTTGTGGAAAAACAACAACAACAACAACAACTCTTAGCCTTCTAGGCAAGAAGAAGCATACCTTAAAATAATAAGAGCCATTTATGACAAACACATAGCCAACATCATACTGAATGGGTAAAAGTTGGAAGAATTCCCTCTAATAACTGGAACAGGACAAAGATGTCCACTCTCACAACACATATTTAATATAGTACTGGAAGTCCTAGCCAGAGCAATCAGGCAAGAGGAAGAAATGAAGTAGGAAAAAAAGGAAGTCAAATGATCTTTCTTTGCATATGCAAATAGAGATAAAAATTTCAGTAGAGTTTTTCTGAGTGGTGAGATTTGAGGATGTTTGCTGTAATTTTTCTCTATTCCGTAATTGTCTGTAATTTTGTAATTTTTCTATAATTTTGTAATTTTTCTGCATTCCTGGGTTTTCTATGGAAAACATCTTTGAAAATAAAAAGACTATTAAAACTTAAAAGACAAGTGTTTTGTATACTCATACATACTCTAAAAAATTGGAAAAATACAGAGAGCATCAAAGAAAGACATAAAAAATCCATAATTAGGTAACACTATAGATAAATGTATATATATATGTGTATGTCTACATACTATGTGTATATATGTATATATATTTTTATTCTAATTTTCAATTGACATTATAACATGGATGTCACTTCTCATGTGACAATATTTTTCACAAGCATCATTTAAAATATTTTAAAAAGTAGATGATCACATATGATACAAATTGAAATATTCAAAAGGGTATATGGTTTAAAAAAAGACTTCCATCCTTATTCTCTAGTCCTCCAGTTTCCTCCTCCCCCGGTAACCACTGTCCAGTTTCTTATATGTTCCATTTAGTTATTCTCTTTATTCAACTAATATTTATTGAGGACTTACATGAACCAGGGCTAGGTCCTGGGAATAAAATAGTGAATAAAACAGGAAAAAACCCTTCCCCAAGGAGGCTTACATGCCAGAGATATTCCATGCACAAGCAAATGTATCTATGTAACTATTTGAGATGTAATACGGTAGTTAAGAGCAAGTCAGACTGCCAAGTCTTCCAGCTCCCCCGCAGGATGGATGTGTTCCCTTACTGTCAAAATAGGGAAAGATAATAGTGCGCAATTCACAAGGGTTGTTGGGAGAGGAAAAAGAGTTAATGTAAAAAAATTCTTAGAACAGTGCAAAGCATATCATATATGCTCAACAAGTGTTAACTGTTTTTATGCACTTTTTTCTTTACACAAATGGGAGTACACTATGTACCCTGTTTTGTATTCATTTTTCTTTCCTTAATACATTAGACTTTGTGCCAAATTAATATAGAGACATTTATTTTTTTAAAAAAGGACTTCATCATATTGCCTTGTTCAGATATGATTTTATTTATTTAGCTAATCTCCTTTGATGGAATTAAGTTTTTTCCAATTTTTCTTGATTTTACAAAGCTGCAGTGTACAGGAGTGGTTATGTGTCTTTATGTAATGCAGAAGTGCATTTGGGGAATAATTTTCTATGAGGAGAACTATACATTAAATTTTGATACACTTGCCAAGTTGTATGCCACAAAGGTTATGCCTAGCTCATACTCCTACTACACAGTAGGAAAATGCCCAACATCTCACTATTTGCCATTAATGACTCAGATACTATCTTAAAAGATTGTTTATCATCATGGATATACAGTCATTCATTTTCCTTTTTTTCAAGTTTCTGTTATCTCTAAAGTGTTTTAACAAACATTTTTGTACACAAATCTTTGTATATCCAATAGTTTCCTTAGGCCATCTTTTTAGAAGAACAATTTAAGGGTATTCATTTTTAAATTCTCTTGATCTTCCCTTTGTTTTTGCTATGGAATTATTAAAGAAAACATTTCTCCTTTGGTAGCTTCTATCTAAGGTGCGGGAAGAGCATAAGAGCACCAAGGTTTAGAGATAACTAGCTTTTCTGTCATAGAGAGCTATATATGGAGGTGTCCTGGACTCTCACTGAGATGTTGGCTCTGTAATGCTTGGTTGGGAAGTGATGTGGATAAAGCTATTCAGCCTCATCCCAGTTAAATTCCAGCATCGCACTTGCCACTCTGCTACTGGTTCTGTCTTTGTTTTACTGGAAGGACTACAACTTGCCAACCCTCCCCAGGGAAGGGAAGCCATACATCTGAGATCACGCTGGATGCTTTCATTTTTCTGAGTTCTTTTTCTTCAGGTCTGGCATCTTCATCCACAAGGACAGTCCTGGAGAATTTAATGAAATGTGGAGTTTCACTCATTTGACCACTATCACCACATAGTCTCAGCTGCATAACAGCCCTGTCTTTCTCTCTACCACACCCTAAAGAGTAAAGGGGAGTTCTCACTCAAAGAATACCTTTAGGGATATGTTGCCATCTGCCCCCAAGCGTGCATCTAGGCCAATGAGCTGGTCAATTTTTCACAGGCCCCAACCCTTCTTTCCTGGACCATCAAGTCCATGTCCAATTTAAAATGTCCTAGGAAGCTCTAGCAATTCTTCAGACAATTTGGATGTTTCCTAAGTGCTCAATATTAAGTTTAATCAATTATTGGATTATTTTTTATGAGAATATAACGTTTGGTGAATTGTCATATCCCTTCTTGCTTGCTAACTTAAACCCATTCC
>NW_007250847.1:167367-213533 GCF_000164805.1 Carlito syrichta
GTGTCACATGATAAGAAGGGATCAGTCCCCTAGGGGTGAGTATGCTATGTCCTCCCTACCTTAAATGCCCAGCCCAGGGCCTACACATAGAAGATACTCATTAAGATGTTGACTGGTAAGTGGTTGAGTGAACTAATGAGGGTGAGCATTGAGAATGTAAGAGAGTGTCCAGAAAAGAACTGTATTAAAAAAAAAAATCCATGCTGGCTTTGCATTTGCACTTACTTAACGAAATCACTTAAATCCATCTCAGGGGATTCTATTGTTGCTGGGAGTGCTGGTGAGCTAGCAGTCGCTGAGGTTGCTGGGATGGATTCCATTTGGGACAGGGGGCCACTGTAGGGCTTCTTTGGCAATGTCGTAAATCTACAGAGGCATGGGGCAGGGAAAGAAGAGAAAAGAGACATCAGTTTTTGCAAATCAGTTCCCAGGTGGATCTCAGTTTCTAAGGCCAAGCTTCAAATCCTAGACCAGGCAGGTCTAGAAGGGACTGCCCTCCACCCTCCCTTGAATTTGCCCTTCTCAAATCTTTGGTGAGGTTTCACTTGCTCCTAAAAGGTTTTCTGACCACTCCCTCTGTCTAGATCCATTATCTCTCCTCCGAGTATCTACAACCCCCTTGGCTTCCTCTCTTATGCTTATTTTTTTTTCAGTTCTGCTAGACTGAGGGCTTGTATCTAATGTGGTGTCTAAAAGAATGCCTGGCCTGGAGTAAGTAGTCAGGCATGGTCATAAATGAATGAGTTGCATCCTACTCTCAAATAACCAAACAGCAGCACCAGGGACAGAGTGAGGGTGAGGTATACCTTATCTGGGTCCTGGAAGTGCAGGCTTAGCCTTTTTGCATGACCTTGCCTGTGATAATGTTGTGACCTTGGCAACTAGGTTGCCACACCCTAGTCCTCTTTCTACTGCTGTGCTTTGCTGTTTATTCAAGTTCTCTGAGCAGAGGATCCAAGGGAAAAATCTGTGACTATACTAGCTGGGGCCCATAAGTTTAGGTTTCATTGACCAAAAAGGCCTCTGGATTTCACAAAGGCCAAGGTGGTGGGGTCACCACATTCTCCCTACTCCTCTCAGTGTGTGGCTTTTTCTGGACTCCTTCCTGCCCCTCCCACACTCATCTCAAGCCCTTGATATTGATTTTGGCACATTTCACTTTACTTATATGTTCATTGTAGTTCCATATGTACTCAGAGGCTCAGCAGAAATGTCATCTCTTATATGAAGATTCCACCACTGTCCTATCTTCCCATTGGAGGTGATTTTCCCTCCCTTAGAAGTTTCATAGAATTTCAACTGAATTTCTTTTAGGACACTGTCCATTCTGTCATGGAAAGCCATTTCCTAAATTTTGGACATTCCACTAGCACTTTCATGTTTTGTAAGCATACAGTCTGATTTTTTAAAATAAATATGCTGGAGGTGCCAAAAAATGTATACATATTTTAAGAGATATTATTTATGTAACTTTTCCAAGTTGAATTGAATTACAGTGGTATTATTTAGTATGACATTCGCTCAAAAGATGGTGTTAATCAAATGAATGCAAGCATCACCATGCAACAGGCAGGACAGTCAAAGAAAAGGGCAGAAGCATGGATGTTGTTTAAGAAGCACAAGACCATTTTGAAGCGATATTTGAATGTCAAGAATGTTGTGGAAGTCCAACAACAATGGAGTGAGAATGCAGCAGAACCTCCAACACGCCTAACAATGGCATGCATTTGCGATAAGTTTGAGATGTATGGTACTGTGTGTGATGTGCACAGGGGCAGATCTGGAAGGTCTCACACAGCAACAAGTTCCTGCTTCTTCTGCTATGGTGTTGGAACAGATGACATGTTTACCACAGAAGTCTATAAAAATGTGCATGGGAGATAGGAGTTAATAGAACAAGCATACGATGTATTCTTAAAAAAGCATATGTTTTCGTTCCTCTTCGGTAAATTCCTAGAAAGGAAATTGCTGGGTTGTATCATATATGTATATTTAACATCATAGGAATTTCCAGATTTTTAACAATCTTCCCAGGTGATTCTAATGGATAGTCAGATTTAGGAGTCACCACAGGTAGGAATGACAACATGACAACTAAGGATGAAGCTGATAATTAATCTGGGGCTATCACTGTAGCCTTACCGGTTAGGGACAGCGAAAATCTACAAAGAACAATTTTGAACATTTATTAAATCACTCCAGGTCAGCCAAGACACCTGAGAAGACTTTGTTGGATTGCTTCCCCACACAATAGCACTCTCCCATCCAACATTTACACTCCCCAGGGATGTTGTACTGAATAAAGAAAGAGCATATGAGAATAGCTGTAAAGGAAAAATACAAAGCTGTAGAGGGTCTGTGTACCTAAGGAAAAACAGCACCTCAGTTGACAATGATACCTGGACAATTGCGAAGTGAGAGGTTTCTTTGGAAACAAACAGAAGAGAGACAGAAGCAGCCTTCACTGATAACAGCCTGAGCCACGGGAGACAGTGAAATCTTGACCGTAATGAAAGCTTCAAGTTGTCATTAAAATTGGAAAAACTGCTCCAAAAAATTGAAATAAAAAGTTGGTAGAGGTTTTTTTTTTTGGATCAGATTTCATTTTACCCTCAGGAACAGATGATTACTGTCCTATTATGCTGACCCAAAGAACATTCGATTCAGTTATTTTTAAAAGAGAATGCATAGCAAACAAGAACCATCAATGTTGCTCCAGTTCCAGAGTTCCCCATATCAGAATTGCTGGAGGAGCTAGGAAAGAAACATCCCTTTCAGCTGCAACAAGATTGTGTGTGTGTCAAACACACACTGATTAGCAACACGGGCTTGGATGCAGTGGTTTCCCTCTTCGTGTTTTATTTTCATCTCTTGGGTAAGGATTCACACAGTCTTTTGTGATGCAAATTAAAAAAATCTGCCACTTTTTTTCCTGTTATCTTTTCACTGGAAGCAGTGTGGTGCCAAAATAGAACCCCAATGAACAAGCTTGTGTTAATATTCTGTGGTAGTTTGCATGATATTAGCAGATTGAACAATGGATGCTGTACACCCACTGAAATCTCAGGGGAAGAGGTGGTAGGGTGGGCAGCCAAGTAATAGACACGATGGCTTCTAATTCACTAATTCATTGGACTTGGATTTTAGGAGTGCCCACTACAAAGGATGAAATCAGTCACTGGCTGGATAAAAAGGGCCTGCACATGATACTTAATATTTTTTTCAAATTACTACAGCAGATACTGTAGTTGGTGCACTTTATTGGGACAATGCACCTATCCCCCAGGTGCTGTGGGTGTTGGCTGTACCTTCCTCTGGGGCATCGCCCTGGCCTGATGGGAACTGCTTCACCCACTCTGAGCTGTCTGGGAGGTTATGCCTTCCCTGTCATTAAGGCATGATCTGTAGACAAAGGAATGATTGATGGAGGTGATGGCTATAAGAACCCAACCTCCTTGTCTCTGAGTGGGATAAACTCTGTGATACAGTTTATACTCCAGAACTCCCCTTTCCCCCTGCCCTATCTTATGTCCCTTACTCTTTCGTTGTATCTCCTGAGAGCCCTCCCTCAATAAAGAATCACCATTTCAGGCTCTGCTTCTAGGAATTCACTATAGTGTTCTAAGATTCATGATTCCAAAGATGAGGAGCCCAATTCTTCCTTCAAGGAACTAAGAGGCCAGGGGGTCAAGAGTTAGAGAACAGAAATGGGTGTTCTGTAGGGTACAAGTGCTCCAGCAGGGAGACATGCAGTGCATAGTAGGTTTGGAGAAAGACCATGGCTTATGGTTTTGGGTTTGAATTCTGGTTTCCCTTCTATGCACCATGTGGTCTTGATACTGTGTTAGTGACAGAATCCTCTGCATCGGGTTGTTGTGAGGCTTTGTTCACATAAAGAACTCCATGGTGCCTGGGTCATGGCAATGAATGTGAGCGTTCTTGTGCTGGGTTGGTAATTACCGTCATTTTTGGAATTCAAATGAGGGAGATACTAACTATTCCTAGATGTATGGGGATGTCTTCATGAAGGAGAATATAGCCTAACTGAATCTGAAAGAAAGAAGGGTTCTTTTCAGACGAAGAGTGAAAGGGATGTCCAGGTTGAGGGGAAAGTGTCTGAAAAAGAAAAAGGGTGGCAAGAACTTGGATTCTCCAGGGACAAGGGGGAAGTTTGTTGTATGAGGAGAGTGTGTGTAGGTGCCAAATGGAAGCATATGATAATGATGATGAGGACAGCAATGATGAGGAATATAAAAATAATGAGGTAGGGGTCAGTAATGGTCAGCACTGGGGGCAGACATGACAGGAAGGGGGGATAGTGTCCCTGGGGACAGGGGAGGTGCTGATGCTCCAGCCGCCCCATCATTTTGACTACTCTCACCCACCCCTTCCTCCTGGTACTGGGTAGAGGAGGTTTCCAACTACAAAGAGCAAATGTGGAGGCAACCAGGTAATAAAGGGGTTTTGAGTGTGGTGGCCCCCACTATCTCCTCTTCTAATTTTCCTGTTCCCATCCTTTCTTTCTAGCAAGCCGCTCAGCCTTGTTCAGGGAGATGGTAATGAGAAGAGAGTTTTATAGAGGAAAATGCCATAAAAAAATGAATCTATAATAAGGTGACTAGAGTTCTTCTATAATAAAACAAAAGGAAGACAAAAAGTTTTATAACATTCAAAATTGAAATGAAAATGTTAGGCTGCAGAGTGTCAGATGGGCTCTTCATCCCAGGCCATGGTCCTGCTACACCACCTGCTAACATGCTTTGGTACTTCCCATTTCTCTCCATCTTCATCAACATCTCCTTGAACAAGCCTCCTGCTGTCTGTGTCTGAATTTCTAACATAGTTTTGGTCTTCCTGATTTTTATTATCGTGTAAATGATATAAAAATAGCAAATCCCCACTGGGTCATGTTTTCCCTCACCATTTATAGAATGGCTCAAAATTATGGTCATTCTAGGGTTGTCCCCTTTTGATCCATGCTCCATCCTGCAGCCCAAGTGAAATTTCTGATTATTTCCCTCTCCCATTTAAAGCCTTTTAGAAGACTCCCCATTATCCTGATGACAAAGTCTAAACTCCTTAGTGAGGCTTACAAGGCCCCTCGTTGTCAAGACTCCCACTCTTCTCCCACCAACCCTGAGCCTTTCTATCCTTAACTCTTGCTTCTCGTCTGCCCAGCTCTAGACTAAACTTCTTTAATTTACCAAGAAGGTTCTTTCCCATTTATATGTCTTGGAATATGTCTGTCCCTCTGTGCAAAATACTTTCCCCATCTCTATCCCAGTTAACATTTACTTAACCTTTAAGAATTAGTGTAGATGTTATTTTCACTGGGACATCTTTCCTGAAGATCCCATATTATAATTCACTCATCAGCAGGGGCAGAAGCCATGTCTATCTTGCTCGCCACTGTCCCCAGCATTAGGCACTGTATCAAGGTTAGAGTCATGTACAATATTTGTTGAATGAATAATTCTAGTCAAGAGTCATATAGTTAACTTCCTGTATTAAAAAGGGTGATAAAGATCTTGTGTTGTCCAAACATTACAGCAGAAGGTGTGGCCTATTATGTGCAAAAATGACCCCAATAATCCCTCCTATTCCTGTAAGCACAGCCCTTTGAAATGTGACTTTGCCTCTCCTCTTATTAAGAGATGGAGTCTGTTTTCTTCAGGCCTTGCATCTGGGCTTGACTTGGCTTCTTTGGTTAATGAGGCATTTGGAAACAATGCAAGCACAACTTGAAAATCACCTAGTCAATTCAAAGACTCATGAGAGCTAATGAATCTTTGGTGTTTAAACAATTAAGTTTGGGGTCCTTGGTTGTGTGGCAAAAGCTAACATGTACAGATTGGTTTTGTTTTTCCCTAGCGTGGTGCCCTGCACAAATACCCTCAATAGATAACTACAGAATGAACCAGCGTGGACAAAATGTCAACATTCTTGGTAGTATAAATTAGTCATCATCTTTGTAAATCACTGATACCAAAATGAGAACATGATTCCTAGTAGCCACTGGTGCCTAGTGTGGGTTAGAGGTCCAGTCATTAGAGTTTCCGATACTTTAATGTGTGTTTTTTGTCATGGTATAACTGATTGCATTGTTGAGATTATATTCTCCAGAAGTCATATCTATTGTTTTCACTGTTCTGAATTTATAATCTTGTATCATGTTAAGCAAACCATTCATCTTTATTTGTTAGATGTTGTCAAGTTTTTTAAAAAAAATATTTTTATTCTTGCTCTTAACTTTGCTTCTCTCATTTTGTAACTCCCCTCCCCACACTTCCTTCCTTCTTCTAAGTCTAAGTGTCCCAAATCTGTTCCAGATTAGATAGACCTCTGATTGCTGTTTCTAATGGGAGCAGATTATAATCATTGCTTTAAATTGTATTGAAAGTGGAAAGATTCCTAAGTCCTTCTGGATGCAAACACACAGTCTCTGCCATATTTCCATATTTATTGTCTGGATTTGTGGTCTTACACTTGCTGATCTTCCCACATTGGGAAGCAAATGACAGATGAACACAGATGGGCTGGCCCAGTGCCTTCCCTACTAGCACATTTTAGAGCTTCCATGTGAGAAGGAGAAGACAACTACAGATATGTACCCATTATGGAAAGCAGCCCGCCCTAGCTCTCTGACATTGTTAAATTCTAGAATGCTTCCAATTGGTCAACTAAGATGGAAATTGATGACAGATAATTCATTAGCTGAAACTCATGTTACTCAGACCTTAGGGATGAAAACCATCTTTTTAAATGTTCTCAAAAGGACTTGAAATTGGAGCTTCTAGAACAGTGGTTCTCACTGTTGGTTGTGATCCCTTAAGAAAGACTAATGCCTGAGTCCCAACTGCAGAGATTCTGATTTACTTGCCATTGGTCTGTTTGAAAGCTTTTGGCATGACTCTAATGTGCGTTCAAGGCTGAGTACCACTGACTTGGAAGATGGTGGTAAGAAGGTCAAAAAGAAGGTGTATCAAGAGCCCTAGGTAAGTAACTACAGTCAACCTTATTCATTACTTATTCTCTACTGGGTGCTCTTAAGCACTTAATAAGCACTGACTTACAGCTAGATGAGACAGGTACTATTATCCTTAGTCTTCAGAGGACAAAACTGAGGCTCAGAGAGTAGGCAAGGGGCTTCTCCTGGGTTACCTCATGCCATCTAATCTATATAAGAAAAACCAAGACACTGTTGACCTTGTCCTTAAAGCCTTAAAGTGACTTCCCAGAAAGAGTTTTGCTGTTAGGTGAGGAGTGGAGGAATGTGCCCAAATCTACCTTGAAGTTTTCTAGAGGGATTTCAGTGTGAAATGGCCACTTCTATAAAGCTCCAGAAGGTGTCCCCACTGCTACATGGCTCTTAGAAAGGCTGCCAAACAGGTAGGCTCTGAAATCTCCCTTATAATCATCTTCAAAGCTCTTTAGAAATACTTTCAAAACAGGATGGTTTTAAAGTCAATTAAAAAAAATGTCTGGCCTTCAGTAGATGTAGCTAGCTTTGAGGGAATTTTAATTAATATAAACACATAGATAAATCAAGTGTACACTTTTCACAAATCAGATCACTAAATGAACCACACAGACACAACCCTGACTCAGGTTCAGATATGCACTGATACTTTCCACTGGTTTCTTTAGAAGGTCAACAGTGTCTTGGTTTTTCTTTAGCTCACAGTGAATTTCTAAAAAGCTGGTGCCCTCCAATGATATTGAAGACATTGGGAAAATGCCACAAAAATGAATCTATAACAAGGTGAACAGAGTTCTTCTATAATAACACAAAGGGAAGACAAAAAGTTTTATAACACTCAAAATTGAAATGAAAAACAGCCCATCTCATTTATCTATGCAGTAATAGATATTGTATCTCAGGAAATTAGACTAAATTGAATTGCAAATAGAAGCAGACTGTATGGGCCCTAACATGGGATAACTTTTATTATTATTATTATTTTAAGTGAGAAAGCAGGATTTATTGAGAGGACAGAAAATCTCCCACAGTGGGAGGGGACCCAAAGGGGTTGCCCTGGGATAACTTTTAAGTTAAATATAGGTTTCCCTCTGCTTGGCCTTGAGTCACTTACAGTTTGGCTACAAAAAGAAGAAACTTGTTTCTGGAAGCTCAAATTTGAGAGATGGCTTACAGCCCTTTCAGTAGCTTCAGAGGCTCATCTAATCCCCTGGTCTGATAAATTAGCTGACCCCTCACAGCAGAAGAGACTCTAGATTAACAGGCTATAGAAGGCCTGAATGAGCGAGGCCAGAAGGTTCTGGGGACATCAGGGATGGAGTCTAAAATGGTCTACTGTTCTTCACAGGGGACTTCAAATTTACTAATAATGTCCTATTTGTAATGGGGGTGATGAAACATAGACATTCATTTCATTATTGCTCTTAAATTTTGTATCTATATATGTTACATACACTTTTGCACGCATGATATAGTTTCACAATAATGAAACCATGACTGATATAATTATCCTCAAGTATCCATCAGAGATTGGCCCCAGAATCCCTGAGAATACCAAAATCCATGATGATCAAGTCCCTTGTATAAAATGATGTATAGCACTAGCATATAACCTTCAACATCCTCCTGTACACTTTATCTCTAGATTAGTTATAATACCAATGTATATACCAATAACAATGTAAATGTTATACAAATTGTTGTTATATTGTATTGGTTTTTACTTTGTATTATTTTTTATTGCTAGTTTTTTGGATTTTCTTTGCACAAATGTTTTAGGTCCCTGATTGGTTGAATCCACACTGCAGAGGCAGTTTCCATTAAGTGAGTGTGTCAAAAGCCAGCTTATGTTGGGTTGGGGAGTAAGTGGGGGCAACCAGTGTATTCTATTTTCTTACACTGCTTGGTAGGGAGATGGTGATTAACACAACAGTTGGTGATTAACAGAAGGGCTTTCTAAGATGTAGGGTACTTGCTCTGAGGGCGAAGAAATAGGGAGCTTGAAGATCCTGAGAGTAAGAGATTATTGGCAGAGAGGAGCACAGACAGAAAGCTCGGCCTGGAAAAGCAATAGATGCTATTTTCTGTACAGATGCCTTCTGAATCTGTGGATTCAACCAACCAGGGATCTAAAACATTTGAGAAGAGAAAAAAAATTTTTTTATATAAAAAATAATACAAATTAAAAGACAATGCACTATATCAACAATTTACATAACATTTACATTGTTATTGGTATATACATTGGCATTATAAATAATCTAGAGATAAAGTATACAGGAGGATATTGGAGGTTATATGCAAATGAATACATCATTTTATACAAGGGACTTGAGCATCATGGATTTTGGTATTCTCAGGGGTTCGGGGGCCAATATCTGGTGGATACCTGAGAGTCTACTATACTTTTGCAAACATTCATGAATTTTAAAAATGTGAAGGGCTCATCTTCCTCTTGAGGCAGAAGGAAAGAAATAGGCTGATGAAAGTGGTAGCCTGAGGAAAAGTAATCTCTTGTGTGAGCTGTATCCAGGGGAGGCCAGAGAGAAGAAAGTCACCAGCAAAATTTGGTAGAAATTCTGGGAAAGGAGTCCCAGGCAAAGTGAGGAAAGGAAGGGCCAATCCAGGAAATATCTGCTAGGAAAAACTGGTGGAAACACTTGATACAGTCATTTTTATCCAATCTGGTTAGTATATAAATGGTGTCTAGTTGAAAATGCTTTAGTTTTCATTTTCAAGATTACTAATGAGGTGGAACACCTTTTTAATACTTTTTTGGTCATTCATATTTCCTGTTCTGTGAGATAACTGTGCATCCTTGTCCCCAATTGTCTTTTTTTTTTTCCCAAGGACATTCTTTATATATCATGTACACCAACAGTTGGAAGGTAATCTGCATGCCAAAACTTCTATCAGTTTTTGACTTGTCTTTGTACTCTTTTTATGGTATCTTTAGATGAATAAAAATTCTCAAATTCAACATAGAAATTATGAATAGTTTCATCATGATTTTGTGCCTTTTGTATCTTAAGAAATTCTTCCTTATTCAGATATCAGCAAAACATTATTCCATGTTTTCTTCAAATTAAACAAATTTAGACTTTCACACTTAAATCTTTAACCCTTAAGGAATTGATTTTTTGTACAGTGTGAGTTTAGGAATCCAATTTGATTTCTTCTATATAAATAATGATTACTCCTGGATCATTTACAGAACAAGCAGGCCATCTCTTCTCCTTTGTTCAAATATTTCAATTTTGGCATGTTTCCATACATGTAGGATGTGTTTCTGGGCTCTCTATTCTGTTCCCATATTCTGTTTGCCTATCTGTGCACAAATAACACACTTTGAACTCTATTATGTTTCTATAATAAGACTTGATATCTAGATATCCAATTTTGGAGAAGCTTGCCTAGTCTCATTCCTTTCCTCTTCCACCTACATTTTAGTATAAGCCTGTCAGGATTTTGATTGGAATTGCATTGAAAGCTGCAATGACATCTTTATTAAATTGAGTCTTTTTAATCAATGAAAAAAGTATGTCTTATCATTTATTTAGGTCTTCTTTAATAACTTTTAATAAAATTGTATCCATAAATATTTTGTTATTTATTTCTAAGTACCTTTTTTACTGTATTCTATTTTCTATTTATTGTTGCTATATAGAAATGCAATTGAATTTTATAACTTTATATCAATCTGTCCTCCTTGCTAAATTCTTTTACTAAATTGGGTAATTCATCTGTAGATTATTTGGGGTTTTCTATGTAGATAATCATAACATGACTTTTGTTTGTTTATTTTTAGTCCCTTTTATTTATTTTCCTGTCTTCCTGCACTGGCTGGAATCTTTAGTAAATTGTTGAATAGAAATGGAATTCTTGTCCTGCTTCTGATTTTAAAGGAAATGATTTTAACATTTCTTCATTTTTAAAAGTTATCCTTATACTGAGTGATCTATCACAGAAACAAAGAACTGAGTATCACATTTTCTCAATCATAAGCAGACCTTGAACAATGATCATATACCATAAGAAAAGGATTGGTAGTGAGAAACTGCCCGGGGGTGGGGGTGGAGGGGAGAAGCGGGATTAGCAGTAGTGGGAATCTGCTGGGGGTGATCAACAAGGGTGCCTGTTAATGAACATTTGTATACCTAACCCTGACAAAAAAAATTAAGTGATCAGGTTAAGAAATTTTCATAGGAATAGTTGTTTAGTTTTATTGAATGCTTTCCTTAATCTATTGAGATGATCATATTTTTTTCCATAATGTGATAATGTAATAAATTGAATTATCACATATTCTAATGTTGAACCAACCTTGCATTCCTGTAATGAACCTAACCTCATCATGATATCTTATTTTTTTCTACTTTACTACATTCAGTTTGTTAATATTTTAGTGAATGTTTTGCATTGTACTTTTAAATTAGAGAATGAGAATGACCCCAAATCTTTTTGTTGCTAACTTGCTTAATGGGTTTTGGTATGAAGATTAACTTAGTTTTATAAGATGAGTTGGGCAACATTTTTTAAAAAAATTTTTACCTAAAAAGAGTTTATATATGCTTGAAATTATTTGTTCCATAAAAACTTGGAAGAACTTTCATGCATCTATCAGGGCTTAGTGTTTTTTTAAGTGGGAATATTTGAAACTATTAAATTTCTTCAATGGTTATAATATTGTTCAGTTTTTTTTAAAGAGTCAGTTTTGGCAAGTTGTATTTTTCTAGGAGCTTGTCCATTTCATCCCAGTTTTCAAATTTGTAGCTGTAAAATTACTCATGATAGTCTCATTTTCTTTTTAATATCCACTGAAATTGTAGTTATAGCACTTGTTTATTTTTAATAATGTTTGTGTTTTTTTGTTCTTGATCAGTCTTGTTTGAATTTACCAATTTTGTTAGTCTTTTCAAATAATCAACTTCTGGCTTTGTTGATTCTTTGTATTTCATCTTGATTCTCTCTTTCATTAATTTCTGGTCATAAATGAGTATTTCCATTTGTCTATTCTCTGGATTTATTTCTTTTTCCAACTTTTAATGTTGTGAATGGTTGCCCAATCTTTAGCCTCCCTTCTTTTCTAACACAAGTATTTAAAGTTGTGTTTTTCAATGGCAGCACATCTTGGACCAGATGATTCTTTGTTGTTGGGGGCTGTCCTGTGTGTGTGTTTTAAGATATTTAGCAACATCCTTGGTCTCGACCCACTAGTTGTCAGTAGCTACCCCAAGCTGTGATTATAAAAGAGTCTCCAGACATTGCCAGTGTCCCTGGTGGCAAAATAGCCTTCAGTTGAGAGCCACTGATTTAAAGCTACACATTTTAATTTAAGTACACTTTTGTTCCATTCTGATTAGCTTATTTTCATCATCATCCAATTCTAAGTACTTCCTAACTTTCTTGTGATTTATTTCACCCATAGGTTATTCAGAAGTGTGTTTTAAAATGTCTTAGGCTGTGTTTTCGTTTACTTGTTTCTAGTTATCTATTTGCTATTGATTTCTGATATAACAGAAGTGTTGAGATTTAATTTAAGCCCTAATATACAGTAATTTTTAAATAAATGTTCCATGGAGTTGGAAGATTTTGAATTTTAGTGCAGTGTTCTCTATATATCAATTAAGCTTGTTAATTGCATTGAAATTGTCTATAATAGTGTTGCCCACTAGAACTTTCTGCAATGACAGAAATATTCTCTATCTGTGCTGTCCAATATCATAGCCACTAGCCATATGTGACCATCTAACACTTGGAAGATGAGCAGATTTAGATGAAGTCTTGAGGGTGGGGCCCTCCTGATGGAATTCATGCCATTGTAAGAAGAGACACTGGAGTGTTCTTTCTCTCCCTCTGCCATGTGAGCACACAGTGAGACAGAAGTTAGGAAGACAGCCCAAGAACCAGACCATGCTAGCACCATGATCTCAGGCTTTCAGCCTCTAGAACTGAGAAAATAAATGTCACTTGTTTAAGCCACCCAGTCTATGGTATCATTTGTTATGGCAGCCTGAGCCGAGTAGTACAGTGTACTTAAACATAAACATTTCTTTCATTGCTTTGTGACTTGACTTAATGTAAATCCTAAATAGTAATTAAAGATTAGTGAACTCAGCCCCTGCCCTAGCCCTGATGGTTCCTGGAGGAAGCCCAGGAACTGACAGGGATGAGAGGGAAGGAGAAAGAAGGACTCTTCTATCCCCTCTTTCACCCAGCATTTCTGCTCTTAGATGATTTACATAAAAAAGCGTCCTGTTGTAAAAAGTTTGAACACCACTGAGTTAAATAATATGTGTGTGTATTTATTTTTAAAACATTTTCTATACAGTAAACCTTGTTAATTTAAGTAATACATCATATGCAACACATATATTTATTATATTTTATATACATATTTCAAATCTACTTAAACAAATGTTATTCTTTCTCAAGAAGCAAAATAAACCCTTAGACCTTAAATATTCTGTATCACCTCTCCCCTCAGTCAGGTATTGCTACTCCCTCAATGGCAATGAACCCAGCTGTAGGAATTATGCTCAGAAGAAAAAATAGCTCAGCTCCCATGACATGGGGATGAACTTGAATTTCCAAATATGTTAATAGAAGGACAGCGTCAGAGACTTCAGGCCCTTTTGAATGGATGCAGCATGGCTTCTTCTAGAGCTCCGTCTCTCTTCCTTTCAAGGATGATCAGTTAGAAGTTTGTGATGGACCTGTGGGGAGAACCCTAAGACAAGGCAACAGACCCACAATGACAGTCTACCCAGTCTATGGCTACAACTGGGGAATACTTGCCCTCCTGTAATGGTGTTGTAGCCTCAAAGGTGAGGGTCAGTGAGCAAAGAGGAGCAGGAAGTAGGCTCTGGTGCCAACGTGCCCTCTGGGGGCCTCACTTGTTATGGGAACTGAAGGAACACCTGAGGTTCTTGATGAATTTTGTATATAGCAAGTCAGGCCAAGGCAAATCCTCGGTTCCTGCAGGCAGTTGGGTGTGATTGTCACTAAAAATGCCCTGTAGGGAACAGTCTCAGAGTAGGAGGACTCTCACCTCTTGTGACTTTCAAACATTGAATGGGGACAAGCTGGAGGCTACCACCTAGAGGCTCCTTCATTCTACTCTGCACCTAGCCCTCCAGGGGCAGCAGGTATCTCTTCTCTCTGCTGGGGCTGATCATCTACTCTTCCCCAGGAGACCCAATCAGCATTCCTTCCAGGTTTCTCCACTGTGTAATATTTGCAGTATTGAAACTAGAGGGAAAAGTGGTGAACTGTGAAACACACAGTAGCTGTGGGTATTTATGAGCCTCTGGTTTTCCCATTTAGCTTGTAAACTCTCAATGGGCAAAGACTGTGCTTCCTACTTATTTTCTCCCTTTCTCTCTTCCTCTCTCCTTCCTTGTTCCCTCCCTCCCTCTCTCCCTTCTTTTCCTTCCTTCCCTCTCTCCTTCCCACTCACTCTCCCTCCCTCCCTTCTTTTCCTGTCCTTTTCTTTCCTTTTTCTGTCTCTTTCTCCTTTCCTTCCTTCCCTCTCCCCATTTTTGTCTAGTGCTTATTCTGGGTACTTCGCTTTGCCTCCCTTCCTACAGTTGTAAAACAGTGCTTCCTAAGTAAGAGCTATGTAAATAAGACTATTGAGAAGATCAAATGAAGACATCTCTGGAAATGCCTGGTGCATAGTAGGTGGTTATCCATCTGCCTTGTG
Source organism: Carlito syrichta (assembly GCF_000164805.1). Taxonomy (NCBI): domain Eukaryota; kingdom Metazoa; phylum Chordata; class Mammalia; order Primates; family Tarsiidae; genus Carlito; species Carlito syrichta. Next base: position 182,052 of record NW_007250847.1, read on the forward strand.
CCCCATGAGCACTTGCCATGCTGGTCTCTGTTGGTTCACCAGTTCCCAGGGGAAGGGATGGGTCTTATTTCCTTTGTAGTCCCTGTCACACATAGCATGCTGTTTGGAGAGAGTATTCCCGGAAGTTTCATTTAAAGTAAAGTGGATATACGGCAATAAAATACACAGAAAAATGTGCTTTGATATTATATGACAGCGGTTAAGGCAAGGGCTTTGTAGCCAGTACATGATGGAGTCTTGGATCTGTTGTGTGGGCTCAGGTGCTTGGGCCCCTGAGGGGGAATACTCACCCTTACTTTCTAGGGTGGTTTTGTGACATGTCATGGGGTTAGAATGGTGCCTGGCACATGAAGAGCATTCCATTACAGTCCTTGCGACTGGTCAAAATGACAGAAACTTCCTCTCATTGCTCCTAATATCACCATGTTGAAGATTTGGCTGTATGCAGCTGTCTAAATGAAATATTTCCTTGTAAGATGTTTTCTTTGTGCCCTGTAGAGCTGTTAAAATAGTATTTTTCCCACAGTAAAATGTGAATTTGTTCACACTGTATTGGTGAGTCTACCCTAAGGCCTCAAAAAGAGGCATGTTGTCTTTCATATGAAAGATCCCAAACTGCAGAACAAGAAAACGTGAAGGTGTCTACACGGCTGAAGCTCAAGGCTCCATGGTGACAGGGCTGAGTTGGGAATGAAGTCTCATCACAATTTGCTTTTTCATAGAGTTTGAGGAATATAGCAGCTTATTATGTCTCTGGGGGCACTGGTAAAGGTGGGTTTGACCCTTGCAAGCAGGTAGCACCTTATTTCATAATTAGATGTCCATCTCTTTGGCTGAGGACTAGCAAGGGAAACGTAATGGGCCTCTCACTCATTAAGGTGGGCATCTTTGTTCTTTGTTTCTCAGTATCCAGCCTCCCTTCCTATTGTCAGGCACTTTCTATTTCCTTCTGTGAATTAGCCTGTTTCTAAATTCAGTCTGGCTTAGGGATAGCACTGAATCCCCCAGGCTATAGCTGAGTGACACAGGAATCAATCAGAACCAATGGGTTACAGCAAAACATCTGCCAGGACTTACTTCAGATAAAGAGCCTCTACCTTCTTCCCCTGGACTTGAACCTGGCATATGGTTGAACTTGAACTTGGCTGGAGCTGCTGAGTCATCTTGAAACCATGTGTGTGTGGAACCTGACTGAGAATGGAGGCAACATGGTAGAGGGTAGAGCCAAGAGAAGGCAAAGGTGCAGGTGTCCAAGCCCTGGATGAAGTTGTGCCTGAAGCCTGTTTCTAGACTTTTTAGTTACATGAGCCAACAAATTCTGTTGTTTTTTTTAAAAATTAGTTTGAGTCAGCTTTGCCATTGCTTACAATGAAAAAATTCCTTATGCTATGATTATTAATAGTGGATTGATTTTTAAAAGTCAGCTTGAATTGGAAGACAGTGAAGGGAGCATGAGAACTCAATGCTGGTAACATTGGAGAGGGTCTGGTAGGTTGAATAATGAACATCCTCAAGACATCCACATTTGGATCCCTGAAACCTGTGAAATTTACCTTGTATGGCAAAAGATAGGGATATTTATGGAAGGGACATTGTAGATGTAATTCAGTTGAAGCTCTAGAGAAGTTGGGACTATATTGCATGGGTAAGCCCCATGATATAATCACAGGGGTCCTTATAAGAGGGAGGTGGAGAACCATACGACTCCAGAGAAGACAGAAGGGGATGTTACGAGTTCCAGAGAGATTGGATGATACTGTGCTGTAGACTTTGAGGTTGGAGGAAGGGACAGCGCATAGGAAAGCAGGAATGAAAGGAACACAGCTCTAGAAATTGGAAAAGGCAAGAAAAGGGATTTTCCCTAGAGCTTTGGGAGGGAGCAGAGGGAGCATGGCCCTGTCCATACTTTGGTTTTGGCTCAGTGAAAAGGATTTCAATTGGAGGGGAAAGACTGTGTTGTTTTAAGACACTCAGCTTGTGGTAATCTGTTACAGCAACCACAGGAAACTGATATGGGGGAGAGGGAGGCCCCCATTCCCACTAGGCTAATTCTTTGGGCTATAAGTCTATCATCCTCGTTCAGACACAGCAGAGAAAGAGAGTCAGGGAGGATAGGGGACTGGAGGGAAAGAACAGGCTGTGGTCACAGATTCTGTTTCCCCTTAGTGAGTCCTTTTGCTTCCTCCTCAGAGCTGACTTTTCTCTAGCCCCAGGGCCCAAAGCTTGCTTTTGTCTCGAGTCCAAACTCTTCTCTGGGAGGTGAGAAAGAAAAGTGGGCGTGCTCAATCTTAAAGCATTCTGGGAGGTGCAGGGCTGGTGGGGAAGATAGGGATATTTATGGAAGGGACAAAAGCTTAGGTCAGCAAGAGGCCCCAGCAGCCCTCAGACCCCGCAGGGCCTCTCCTGTCCTGAAATGGCCTTGGACTGACTGCAGGAGAAAATATCTCAAAGCTACCTCTGGGATGCTCTTCTCAAATATGGCCTGGTATCAACATTAGAGAGGTGTCCATCTCCTCAATATCTTCCGTAAGAAAGTGGCCATTAGCTGCTAGCATTTCCTGAGCACATACTACGTGACAAATATGACAGAGTTTTAAGAGCTCTTTAGATATGAATTGATTCAATCCTCACCATGTTCCTATGTGGAAGGCACCATTATTATCCCCCCTCATTTCACATGAGGAAGCTGAGGTTCAGGGAGGCTCAGCCACCTGCCAAGGTCACACAGGCTAGATGGCTGCGTTAAGAATCTAACTCAGAAACCAGGTTCCTAACCAGCACACTGAACTGGGGACAGTTATGGTTTAATGATACACCATGCCCTGCCCTCATGGGCTTCAATAAAGCTGTTTATTTTGAAAGAAAAATAAACACATATTTCCTAAACATTTTTATTTTCTTGTTCTGCCCTTGGGCAAGGCAAGGGACTGCTTCTAATCATAGGTCTGGGCTTATGTGGCTGCAGGGAGGAGTGGTGGGTAGGTCAAGGAGATATGTCTGGCTTTGATCTTGATGAATACAGCCTAGTATAAGAAGAAAGATTCTCTATCCTTTGTCAGAAGGAAAAGGAGTCTGGGTCCATCATTTTGGTGTCTAAAAACCCTGTAGCTTCAATACTTTAGGACTCTGGGGGTTGCTTCACTTAGCTACACTTTGTACAAGGGCAGGATAGAGAGGAAGAAATCCTTAGAGAACCTAAAAACAGCCACCATTTTGGAAATGCTTAGCATGTGTCAGGAACACATGCAAACTATAGACGTATCTCATTGAGTCCTTACAGCAACTCTTTCAAATTTCTCCATTGTCTCCATTTTACAGGTAAGTATGCTAGGGGACAAGGCCACATGGTTAAGAGCACAGAGCTTAGATTCCAACCAGCCATGCCTGACTCTACAGTCCATTAAATACCATTAATGTATCACATTAGAAAAGTTCCACATTTGGAGCAACAGAAATTAAAGGATGATAAAGACACAGATGGAAGCATCCAGAAAATGAGGTTTCCCCCATTCCTCCACTCTCCTTCCAGGCCTTCCATCCTGCTCTCCCAATCACAATATTGGATGGCTGGTGCTCATCACAGAAAAATCAATGTGGGAACAAAATATTCCTTTGCTGCAGGGTTTGGCTCCCCTTAGGCCCTCATATTCGATTTATTTATAATCTGATTTGGAAACAAAAAGCCAAAGCTATCCGTGGAGACCACATGCTCCAAGTTCTAGCCTGGCGTCGGCTTTGTGTCTCTGAGACTGGGTAGAGACACCAGCCCAGCCAGGAGCCACTTGGCTCCCTGAGGTTTGGGTCTCTAGTCTGGCCTCCTAAAGGTAAAGCCTGGTTCAAGCGTAGGTGTTTCCTTGTGCCCTTCTTTCACACAGGCACCACGATGCATCACATTCTTATCAAGCTGATAAGTTAGACTGAAGAGACAGACCCAATACAGGGCACATTCCCACAGTGAGAGATGTGCCGGTATGCATACCCAGCCTTTACACCTCAATCTGGCTTCCCCATTCCATGAAATGTGGAGGGGGAAAACTCGTCATTTTCTACAGTCAAGCTTGATCCTGTCATTGGCATGAACTCACATGGGTTAGCATGCTTCTTTAGGCGATGGTTGGAGCCTGTCCATTTAACTTCTTTCTTTGTTCTTATATATGACATGAGGGCCAATTTGGAAAAAGAAATGTGTGCTTAGACAAGAGAGGTGCTTTAAATGTATGAGTCACACACACATATGCATACACAAGCATGCATGTACACAAAGCAGATGTATGTGTATTGTGCAGAAATATTGAGTGCCCAGACATCCTTAATCCTGCCTGATAAAAGAAAAAGTTTCTTTTATGCTTTTGTTTCTTTCACTAACCTTAAGGTTCAGGAGAATTCTAATTGGCAAAGAAAGATTAGTGTTGGTTATCTAATAAAAGTGCCCTTTAGCCAATGAATAGTGTATGTTTTTCAGACGGCCCGTACAGAGAGTCTGTCTGGAGGGTAGGTGGCATTTTTTTTTGTCTCTTCGAGGTGACATTTATGCCTCCAACCTTTCTATTTGGCAGGTGCCAGGAAGCTGACAGAAAGAAATCTTAAACAAGTTATGAAATGATTTCTCTTTCTCATTACAAATAACACAGGTGGGAGCACTTGATTAACTAAAAAATACCTTTTGAGGATCTACTCTGTGTTAGGAACTGTGCTAGGCTCTGGGACTACAGAGGTGACAGGGTTGGCTGGTCTCATGGGGGTTAAGAGCCAGCTGAGAAGATGGACAATGAGCCACAAATACAGGTGAGATGGGAGTCACCACAAGGAGATGGGGCTGGCAATACCCATAACATGGGCTCTGGCCGAGGGCAGGGACTCAGAGAAGGCTTCCTTGGGGAAGAATGCTGAAACTGAGACTTGAAGAGAGAGCAGGAGGCTGCTAGGTGGGATGAGGAAGAGCTTAGCAGAGTGGGGGCAGCTGGACAGGAACAGCACTGGGAGGAAAGAGGTCGGCATGCTAGGTAAACAGGAAGATCAGTGTGGTTGGGGGAGAGTGAGCCTGGAGAGGAACACAAGAACCAGCATATACTGAGCCTTGCAGAATATAACAAGTGCTTAGAACTTGATTCCAACAAGCGTAGGTAGTCATCAGAGTCTTAAAGCCTAGGCATGTTTATCACCTGGTTACTGAGGTGGAGAATGAACAGCAGTGCATGTATGAACGCAGACAGCCCAAGTAAGGCTGTGATCATGATCCCAGCAACAGGGGATGGTAGCTTAATCCAGGGTGACAGCAGTGGAAATGACAATGAGGTTTTTCAGAGGGCAGAATAGGTCGGACTTGGTCATGGAGTAGGTGGGGTAGGTGGGGTTGGGGGAGGAAGGAATCTTGATGTCATTTACTGGGACAGGGTGCCCTGGAGAAGAGGCAGAGAGGGAAAAGGGGATAGCAGGAGAACCAGACCTTATTTGGGACACATTGGACATGAATCACCTGGGTGATATCTAAAAGGAGATGTCAAGAAAGCAATGGACTTGGAACTCAGCAAAGGGGTCAAGATTGAGGTTGAGCTGTGCATTTGGAAGCCTCAGCAAGAAAGGTTGACTCGAGCTATGGGAGTGAGTTGATCTCTAGGAGATGGAGAGGGCCTAGGACAGGTCCTGCATCTTTATACTCCATTTGTGGTGTTGCTGGCAGAGAGCTGAGAAAGAGTCATTGAGAGGATAAGAGGAAAAGCAGGAGAATATGGTGTCCTGCAAGCCAAGAAAGGAATGTGTTTCAGGAAAGAGGGGTTGGTCACTGAGAGGAATGGTGCTAAGAGTTATCTTTCTGAAGAAACCTTACTCTGTCTCCCTGTTGATGACAAATCTCACTATTGCCCCCAATGGAAAGTCTAAATTCCTTATGGAATAGCAGGCCTCTCACACACTGCTGCCAATTTACCTCTCCAGACTCATCTCCCCTGACTTCTTCCACCACAATGAAGTCTGCATTCTGGCCACCCTGACGTACCCTCTGCTGACACCGTGGTAGGTGTGTGTCATTGCTCTTCAGCATTCACTGTCTCATATGTCAGCTTTTGTCTGGAGATCTACCCCATTCCCACCCCCTCCAGTCCATCTGGTTTTGAGATAACCATCCGCAGCCTTTGATGTAAGGCATGTGGCCAGGCCAATGATGACGAATGCATCACCATTTCCTGACAGTGACTGATTGGGAATGAAGACAGGAAGTGTGATTAAGTTGGTCTGACCAGAGTGAGTCTCCTGGAAGTTTTGAGAGAAACAGCTCATGCTCTTTTCCAGTGGGTGAGAGTCTAAAAGGACATGGCACTGGGAGTGCTGGCAGCCATTGGTAACTATGAGAGAAAAGCTGATCTGAGAACGAGGTCAAACACATGAAACTAAGCAGACCCAAGAGACAGAGAGCCTAGCTCTGATGATGACATTGCTTGAATCCTTGTTTTAAGTCAGGTCAGAAGCCAAAATAAATATGGACTTCTGAGCTGTGGAAACCAATGAATTTCCCTTCCTTTTAATTTTTGCTTAGGGTCAGACTTTCTATTATTTACAACAGAATAAACCCATGAATCCTAACTAATTTATACATGCTATTCTTGTTATTTAGAATACTTTCCTGTTTCTCCATCTAGAACACTTAACTGTGACTCATCAGTGCAGCCTTTTTTGACTCCAGTGGGCACAGATCTCCCACCCCAAGAGCCTGGCATTATTTATTATGTATCCACTGTGGTTTACATGTCTGCTTTCCCCACTAGCCTCAGAACAGGAATCACGACTTGTTCATTTTTATATCCCTGATGCCTTAATGTCTGGTACACAAGAATTACTTATCAAATGTTTCCTGAATGATTCTCTGATTGAATAAGTGAATGAAAAAATGAATTGTAAGCAAAGGCTCAATATAAAGAGATGGGAAGATACTGAAGAAAGAAAATGGTTAAGCAAATGCATAAACCAATGAAAAATTAAGTGTATCATCTTCGGTATTGGCCAAGTACATTTTCAAAATGTCATTATTTTAATTATGAAAATGTCTTCTCAAAAATAAAAAATAAATAAAGGATGTCCCTGTTCCCTGATGGAATAGACTCATTTAGCTGAATTACATCAGAATAACTTCACAAAATCTGGTACTCAAAGTGCATTAGGTCAGGTTGGCTGATTTTTCCATAATTATTTTAAATGTTCACCATCTACAGAATTTCATTCCAAACCCAAACAGTCCATGGCACTTAATGAGCAGGCTCCAATGCTCAGGCCCAGGACCAGCTGCCAGCTTCAATGCTACGCTGGGTCATCATTAGATGTCTACGGAAGACATCCAGAGCAAACTGTCATTACTGTGGTAACAAGAACAGGAAAGAAAAGATTGGCTGTCATATATAAGATGAGGATTATGTACAGGAAGCACTGACAAGCCACTAAAGAAATAACACCAAATGCCCTCAACTAAGAATGGCCATTCAACATTTACATGCTAAAAAAATGAGTGTCAAACATCCAATAAGGACATAGACAAAAGCCCATTAATCCTGGTTACTAACAATGTAGAAAATGCAGCACTTGTCACCTCCCACTATTTTATAGTGATGTATATGTCTATACAGATACATATATGGACCAGAAGCCCACTGAAATGTGCAGACAAGCAACATGTGAGCTCAATGCAGCACATAGTCTATGTAGGGTCCTACTCAATATGTGTTTTGAGTCTGAAATGCTTATTATGAAAACCCTATAGGCAACAAAATCAAAATGAACAAGTGTGACTACATCAAACTAAAAAATTCTGCACAGCAAATAAAACAATCAATGGGGTGAAAATGTAACCTATGAAATGGGAGAAAATATTTGCAAAACATATAATTGATCAGGGGTTAATCTCCAAAATATATAAGAATTTCTACAACTCAATAGTAAAAACCAAAACTAATAACCCAATTATTAAGGACTAAGGACTTGAATAAACTTTTTTCCAAGAAGATCTACAAATGTCAACAGGTATATAAAAAAATGTTCAGTGACACTAATGATCAGGGAAATGCCAATAAAAACCACAATGAGATATCATCTTATATCTGTTGGGATGGTTACTATAAAAAAAGACAAGTGCTATTAAGGATGTAGAAAAACTGAAACCCTTGCACACTGTCGCTGGCAATACAAAATGGTGCAGCTACTATGAAAATCAGTAAGATGTTTCCTTTAAAAATTAAAAATAAAACTGCCATATGATCCTGTACTCCTACTTCTGGATTATCCAAGAATTGAAATCAGGATCTCAAAGAGATATTAGCACTCCTATGTTCAATGTGGCAATATTCACAATAGCCAAGATGTGGAAACAACCTAAGTGTCTACCCACAGATAAATGAATAAAGAAAATGTGGTATATACATACAGTGGGATAAAATATGATTCAGCTTTAAAAATGAAGAAAATTCTGCAATATGCAGCAACATAGATAAACCTTGAGGATGTTATACTCAGTGAAATAAGCCAGTAACAGAAAGATAGTTACTGCATGACTCCACTTATATGAGGTACCTTAAATAGTCAAATTCATAAAATCAAAGAGTGGAATGGTGGTTTCAGGGGCTGGAGAGAGAAAAATGGGTATCAACAGTCATAAAATTTCACTTTAGCAAGATAAGTATGTTCTGGAGGTCTGCTATATAATGTTGTACCTATAGTCAACATACTGTATTTACTCTTAACAATTTGTTAAGAGGGTAGATCTCTTGTGAAATGTTCTTACTACAATAAAACAATATTTTAAAAAACTCTACAAAGACTTTATTTTTTAGTAATAAATTTCTAGTGATCTAGAATAAAAATTAGAACAGGTTAATGGATACTGCTTTGTTAAGCTGGTGGTGACTGGGCTTTCAAAAATGTTTAACCTGCTTTTCCTGTTTAGAAATCTAGGATGGATCATGATTTTAAGTTCCTTGCTAATTTTGTCAGTAATTATTTGTTAGAATGGAAAATATTCATGAATGATCAGTACGCAGAGGTCAGGAAACCGAGTACGAAGCCTGAAAGAAAATAAATGAACAGCAGAGTTCTGTGGGATTTTTATGCCAGAGGTACCTTATCTGATTTTCCTCATCGTTTACCAGGAAGAACCAGCGGAACTTCACAACTAAGGGGCTGCAGTTGGTGATTGTAATGTAGCGAATGACTTCAGTATCATTCAGGATACAGTCAAAATCCAGCTCCATGGTCTCAAAGCTGAGGTTGGGGTAATGTACTTCTCCACGCAGGTTCAGGCTGTCTACCTGAGGATGCTCCACATACTTAATTGCTAGAATTTCTTCTGCCACCCAGTTGTTCAAATCATTTCTGTAGAAAGGGTCGAACTTGATCAGCAGGTTTTTTTCTTCATCAATCTCCAGTTTAATGGGCTGCAAATAAGATAATGGGGAATTAACAATTTTTGTACAACGCATTTTCCACCCTGACGCATGAAAAGGGACAACCAAAAAGTTATATATATATATATGTGTGTATATATATATATTCATGTACATACACAGATACCCATACACAACCATATCAGTATAAAATGCACACACATATACTCATACATAATTAAACAGCTAGCACATATAAGTATAGGTGTTTATATATACACACACACATTTAATTAGTTGAAAGTGAAAGCAAGGAAAATCTGGAGAGGAATTGGTTGAAGGAAGAGATTTTGATAAGATGTGTGGGGTTATAAAAATTGAGGAGTTGTAAAAGGGAAAGTCTACTATGAATAATTATTATAAAATATTCTTAACTAAAAATAAATTAGATTTTGAAATGCTCTTTCTAGACAAATGAGAAAAGTTCTTTGCTGAAGAATTTTTTTAAAAGGCTTTCTGAGGCCCTGGGGGAGGGGAGCTCAGTAGAGGGTGACCCAGAAAAGGACGGATTAGGTAATTTAATTTCTTTTCTAACGTTGGCAATCCTAACTCTTAAGCACAGTATTATCCACTTTCTGCTGTTTTCTATTCAACTTAAAATGACAGTTCAGGGCTGTACAGAGTTTTTTCCGGAAGATTTTGTTTGTTCTTTTCTCTCTCTGATTCAAATCCCCATGTGTTCCTTGCTGCCAGTGTCTGCAGTAACACTTTCCCCTAGAAAGTCTGGCTATAAGTTGTTTTTTTAAGGCATTGCTCAGTTCCCATATTTAATGGGCATGAAAGCCACCTTGTGGTTTTGCAGCAAGTGCCCTGAGGCAGTCAGGAAGAATGCACGCAGGAATGAATCTGTTTACAGTGCACCTCATCTTTCTTTGGGCTTAAATGGTTCAGGTGTTTAACTGTGCACTCTCTGACATGATTAGATCGTTTCAGTTGATAAAGCTACTTATCTGACTCAACAATCAGAGAGAGTAATGACTCTTTAGTCAGTATAATTCCATCTGAAAGTCAGAGCAGTCACCTGATCTTTGGTCTTACTGCTGGCACAAGTGGCTAGGTACAATATAAAATTCACCCTTGTAGACCATGGCATCTATAGCACTTGATATACAATACTTGGTGTTTAAGTGTATTGAAGATTGACTTAAGTTTTTTTCCCAGAGAAATGACTTTATTGTTTTGCAGAAATGACACAAAGATGCGCATTACATATAAAAGCACAAAGAAGAAATGAGAAATTCTTCCAAAATTTCATTAGATATTATTTCTCAGAGTTAACATTTGGCAAATGTTTGTCCAGATATGATGGATGAATAATAGGATTTTACAAAAATGAAATTAAACTATACTATGTTCTAAAAAATCATGTTTGGATTTTTTTCTTAAAAAAACCCAGAGAAATTTTTCTTATACAAGGGATACTAATTCCTAAGATTAAGGATTCTGGAGCCAGACTGCTTGGGTTCAAATCTTGGTTCTGCCATACTAACTGAAAGACCTTGGGCAAAGTACTGGGCCTCAGTTTCTACTCTGTAAAATATAATAATACTTTCAGGGGAAACAAGAGATAGGACCTACCTCTTAAAGAGAATGGGACAAGTTAATATACACATATGAGATGTTTCAGGGCAGTGCCCTGCACACAGTGCAGTGTACAGCAATGTTAGTTATTACTATTATCCCTTTATAATCCAGAGAAAAGATAGTCAAATATTAAGCAGTTTCAACTTTAGACTATCTTTTATTGACATCTGGCTGTATAAGGGGATGAAATCAGCACACTTATGCTTTTCCCCCTCCCAATTTTTACTAGCTGTAGTAAAATTTTAAAAAGCTGAGACTTAAAACATTCTGCTCTGAAATCCCAATTGTCAAAGTTGCATAGCCTCAGTCTTACAGCTATAAATGGGCTGAGTCTTCCTATCAGTCTTTCCCTCTCATTTTTTTTCTTTTTTAAACTGCTGAGCACTTCTTTTATTCTTCTGGATAGTTGTATATCATCGGCAAGTTGTTTTTTCAAAAAGCATGCATGAGAGCTGTATTCAACGTTTCCTAAGCTGGAGGTTGCCTGTCTATTATCTTTATATGCAAAGGATACTTTGACTGGTTATAAAATTATTGGGTCACACTTTCTTTCCCTCAAAACTCTGTAGTCATTGCTCTGCTGTCATCTGGCATTAAGTGTTACTGCAGAGCAGTCTGAAGTTAGACTAAAATCATCCCTTGATGGGCCTCTTCTTTTTGGCTTACATGCCATAGAATTCCTTGGTTATCAATAAATCCTGTAACTTTACTAAGATATGTTTTACTGTTGTCCCAAGATGAGGTATAGCCTTACTTATAAAAATTTTTTTTAAATAGCTAATTTGCCAGGCGCAGTGGCTCAAGCCTGTAATCCCAGCATTTTGGGAGGCCAAGGTGAGAGGATTGCCTGAGCCCATGGGTTCAAGACTAGTTTGGGCAACATGGTGAGACCTCATCTCTACAATAAATAAAAAATTAGCTGGGCATGGTAGCATGTGCCTGTAGATCTGACTACTTGGAAGACTGAGGCAGAAGGGTTGCCGGAGCCTAGCAGGTTGACGCTGGGGTGGCTGTGAGTGTGCCACTGCACTCTAGCCTGGGTAATAGAGTGAGACTCCAACTCAAAAAAAAAAAGTTAATTTATATTTTGAATAGAAAAAAACAATAAACAACAAGCCGTCCTTGTGCCCATCTCCCCACCTTTAACTTAGGCCAACTACTTTCCCTCCCCTGAGGTAACCAAGATTAAATATGCCTTGTCTATCTTTATAGAGATGTTTTATAGAACTAAAAAATATTTGTATATGTAGCATTTTATTTTTTGTACATATGATAGCATACTATGCACACTGCTCTGCTTTTCACTATTCTCACTGGAAGATAACTCAATATCAGTGCATATGGAGCTGATGCATTATTTTTAATTCCATCATATAACTCTGCCATCATTTATTTAACCAGTCTCCTACTAATGAATATTGGTTCCAAATCTTTTGCTCTTATAATCAACACGGATGTTAATATCCCTGTATATATGTCATTTCATATATTGTATATCTGTAAGATAAATTCCAAGGAGTGAAATTACTAGGTCAAAGGGTATGGACATTTAAAAATCTCAATAGCTAGTGCCATATTGCCTTCCAGGCTACACTGTGCAGCACCGAAGGAGAGTTGCTTGTTTCCACATACCCATCCTAACATACTACTGGCCAATTTTTGCTCTTCACCAATCTGATAGGTTAAAAAGTGTATTTCATAGTAATTTTAATTTTAATTTCCTCTTTTATGAATAAAGTTGAGCATATTTTCATATGTTTAAAAGCTATTTATGTTTAAAAGCTATTATTTTTCCTTTTGTGAACTCTGTTCATATCTTTTACCTGGTTTTCTATTTGGTTGTTGATGTTTTTTTCTATTGATTTGTAGATGCTCTTTTAAAAATTATATGTGTGGTTTTATACAAATTATACATGCAAATAATATCAAAGGTGAAACTGTACTATAAGAATTATTACAACAAACAGTAAGTTCCTGGCCCACTCTGCTATCTCAACAACTCAGAAAACCTGTCTTTCAATTCTTATAGTAGTGTTGATAGACTGGACAGTTTCCTTGTGCAGAGAGAGGACAATCTAGCTGTGGACACATCCCAGATACTAGAATGAAGAGACTTTATTCTAGGGTACCAATGCTAGAAGCATTAGATTTCCCCAGACATTTTGACCAGTTTCTCTGGAGAAGAGCACTGTTTTCGTCCTGGGATAAAAGTCAGTTCTCCATGTTTTCTAGGTGGGGTCTGGTGTCCATAGAATTCTTCTATTTTCGGCCCTGTCCTCATAGTTGTTGCCTCCAAGCCCAGAGTTGCCCCAAAGCCTACTGGGCAAAATAACCCCTTCATCTTCTACAATTTCATTAGAATATTTTCTGGGATGCAGATATTTGTGATTTTTTTCTTTTTCTTTTCTTTTCTTTTTTTTTTTACCCATTCCAATCCTCATTTTATCTTCTAGAAGTTACTTAAATCTCTCTTTATTTGGTTATGCTTATCTTCCTCCCTCTTTATTTTATTACTTTGGGTTCCTTCCCTTTTAAAAATGTCTACTTTTATCCTATTAAGATCTCAGGAGGGACAAGAGTGAGCCTATTTTACCACCCAGGCTAAGAAAGTACTCATGTCTGAATCTTCATTTTCCCATCTGTTTGTTTTTCTATGCTCTGTGAGGTAACTTTTTGTCTCCTCTTTGAACATTTGCATTTCCTTCTCTCTCTAAGGACGGGTCATATTACCTGCAATTTCTCTGAGACTGTAGAGATTTCATGTTTGTATTTTTGGTCATCTTCGTTGGGGACATCCCTTTGCAATATTTTTTCATCTGTGTGTCGCTTGTGATCATTTTCTCCTTTGCTTTCTCTGCTCAAAGATTTCAGCTATTTTTCTTCCCAGATCATGCTTGAATGAGATCCATTCATTCAAAGCACCATTGGGAGGGTGAGGAAGGTAGTAGCGCAGCTCAAAGTTTCTAGCTGGCTATTGTCAAGAAACCCTGTTACCAAGTGTACTGTCCCACTCTCCCCCAAAGATCCATCTCCCTGGGTGTGCCTCAAAGCAAATCTCTTTAAGTCACAGACTACTTCTTCTGTGATACTGCAATTGCTACCTGCCAGCCCCCTTTCTCTTCATACCACATCTCTATTAGCTGTCTTCCTAGAGCAGGAGGCTGAACAAAATGGTGTGTGGGGACTTGTTTCTCTGCCAATCTTCCTCTCCTACAAAGCTGCAATGTCACTGACCCATGGTCCAGCCATTCCCACTGGCAGAGGATCATGAGGACAAACACATAGGGCTGTCTAGAGGATGCTGAATCCTAGAGATTGGTGACCGGAGTGAGTTCCTCCCTCTGCCCATTTCTCGGTATTTAGAGGTGGGCTTGCTGGTCTGGGGATTGGGCTTGGTTATCTCCTCATTTCCTTGAGTATGGAGTTTTAATTGGATTTGAGGGAAGGGAATTAAAAGATCTTTCCTGCCATGAGTAGGAAGTCACTGCTTTCTACAGATTGGCTTCATTATAGTGGTCAGGAGCAAAAAGGTTATCATAATGAGTTGGATGTTCTCATGCCACTAATGATAGTGTCTCTGTGGATAGATATTGGAATTTATTTATTTCATTTTAAATTTCCTGTAGTCTTTCCTGGATCCTTTACTTTTTTCTGAACTGAAGTTAGGTGGTGTATTGTTATTATTCTCTCCTTTTATCACACACACAACCCCCTAGGAGCTTGTTACGACAGCCCCTGTCCAGGTACCTCAGGAGCTGCTGGGAGCAGGGATTTATCAGTCTCGCATATAAAGAAGGGTCCAGTTGTTGACAGCAACAAGTTCACAGGCAGAGTGGAAACGTTCTTTATGACCAAGGGCTGGTAACTAGGTTTCAGGACAGTATTAGGTTTCTGTAAAAATGGAAAAAGAGGAAACAAACCAGGTTATGGTAAATATAGTAAGTCTTTAGTAGCAAAAGTCTCACATTCATTGTTAACAAGTTTAGTGCTCCCCCCTTTCATATACATATGAGGGAGGACACCCCCAGAAAACCCAGAATTATCTTTTGGAGGGCAGATCCCTTGTAGTACGGTTAGAATTTGTTCCTCTGGATCAGTCAACCAAAGTTTTTATCTGGAAATTTTGAGAAGGTTATGTCACGATTTGCGCAAGAAACATCCCAGGTTGTGGCAAACAGGTGACTGGTTCTTCTCCCATGACAATGTACCTGCCCACACTGTGTGAATGTTCAGCAGTTTTTGACCAAAAATGCATGACCTCCATGCCCCACCTTACTCTTCACCTGATCTCGCCCTGAGCAACTTTACTTTGGTTTCCCTGAATGAAACAAGTCCTCAAAGGGAAACATTTTGCTGATGTGGAAGAAGTGAAACAAAAAATGACAGATGCACTAAAAGGCATCAAAATTGACAAGTTCAAAAACTGTTTTGAGCAGTGGAAAGAGCTTCTTGATATAGGTATATTGCATCAAATGGAGAGTACTTTAAAGGTGACTGAAGTTTAAACATTTAAGAATAAATACACAATTTTTGAATGAACAAATTCCAGTTTTTTAGAGTCCCCCACATATATAGAGAGAGGTTTAGATAGATCACGTGGAATGATGTATGGTGGACTATCACGTGGAATGATGTATGGTGGACCTCTATAACCCAGAGAACATAGATTGTATTTCTTTCTTTTTTTTCACCTGGCTTTATTTATTTTTAATTTTAAAGATGTGAAGTACAATTCAGAATTAGGTATACATTGTACAGGTAAAGTTTGGGACTCCCTTTGGTCCCCACTTCACCTGGTTTGAAATCAGGCACCCTTATTGACGTTATATACCCCCCACTCCCCTAGCAGTGTTTCCCTATTGTCAATTCCTTTCTTATTGTATTATGGTAAATGTTCAGGGTCCACTTATGACTGAGAACATGTGGTACTCAGTTCTTTGCTTCTGTGAAAGATCACTGAGTATGATAGACTCTAAATCTATCCAAGTTGCTACAAAGTCCATACTTTTGTTATTCTTTATGGCTGTGTAATATTCCATTGTGCATACGTACCACATTTTTAAAATCCAGTCCAGTTTCTATGGGCAGTATAGTTGGTTCCATATTTTTGCTATTGTGAATAGTGCTGCAATAAACATGCATGGGCAGGTGTCTTTTTTGTAAAGTGATTTAAGTTCCTCTGGGTATATCCCCAGAAAGGGGATTGCTAGGTCGTATGGAAGGTTGATTTCTAATTCTTTTAGGAATCGTCACACTGTTTTCCATAGTGTATTCCCACCAACAATGTAGAAGCATTCCCTTTTCTCCGAATCCTCGCCAGCATCTGCTGTTTTTTGTTTAATTAATGATGGTCATTCTTACTGGAGTTAGGTGGTATCTCAGTATGGTTTTGATTTGCATTTCTCTGATTAGTGAGGCTGAGCATTTTTTAATGAATCTATTGGTTACTTGTATGTCTTTTTTTTTTTTTTGAGTTGGAGTCTCACTCTGTCAATGCAGTGGCACACTCACAGCCACCCAGCGTCGACCTGCTGGCCTCAGACGATCCTTCTGCCTCAGCCTTCTAAGTAGGCAAAACTACAGGCACACGCTACCACGCTTGGCTAATTTTTTCTTTTGTTGCAGAGACGAGGTCTCACCAAGTTGCCTGGGCTGGTCTCGAACTCTCAGGCTTAGACAATCCACTTGCCTCGGTTTCCCAAAGTGCTGGGATTACAGACTGAGCCACCGAGTCTGGCCCATATGTCTTCTTTTGAGAGGTGTCTACTCATGTCTTTTGACCACTTTTTTTTTTTTTTAAGTTAGAAAGCAGGATTTATTGAGAGGACAGAAAATCTCCTAAAGTGGGAGGGGACCGGAGGGGGTTGCCTTGACAACTTTTTAATGGGGTTGCTTGTTTTTTTCCTTTTGGCATATTTGAGTTCCTTGTAGATCCTGGATATTAGGCCTTTGTTAGATATTTGGGCAAATATTTTTTCCCATTCTGTGGGCGGTCTCCCCACTCTCTTGGTGGTTTCTTTTGCTTTGCAGAAGCTTTTCAGTTTGATGAGGTCCCATTTGTCAATCTTATCTCTTATGGCATGGGCTTTTGGGGCTTTGATGAGGAATTGGTTGCCAGTTCCAATTTCCATAAGGGTGTCTCCTGCATTTTCTAAGATTCTTATAGTTTTATGTTTAGGTCTCTGATCCATTTAGAGTTGATTTTTGTGTATGGGGATAGATAGGGGTCCTGTTTCATTCTTCTGCACGTGGTCAGCCAGTTTTCCCAGAACTATTTACTGAATAGGTTCTTCTCTCCCCAGTGGTTTTTTTTTGAGTTGGAGTCTCACTCTGTCACCCAGACTGGAGTGCAGTGGCCGCTCCCGGCCACCGCAGCCTTGACCCCCTGGGCTCCGGCGATCCTTCCACCTCAGCCTTCCGAGTAGCCGGAATTACAGGCAGGCGCTACCACGCCCGGCTGATTTTTTGATTTATTGTAGAGATGAGGTCTCGCTGCCCAGGCGGGTCTCGAACCCGTGGGCTCAGGCAATTCACTCACCTCAGCCTCCCAAAGGCACGGGATTACAGGCTGAGCCACAGAGCCCGGCTCCCAGTGGTTTTTATTGGAGGCTTTGTTGAAGATTAGTTGGTTGAGAAATTGAGCTTTTGCTTCTGGAATCTCTATTCTGTTCCACTGGTCTATATGTCTGTTCTTGTACCAATACCACGTTGTTTTGATTATTGAAGCCTTGTAATAAAGTTCAAAGTCTGAAGTGTGATACCTCCTGCTTTGTTTGTTTTGCTGATTGTTTTGGCTTTTTGTGGTCGTTTATGTTTCCATATGAATTTCTGTATTGTTGTTTCTAGATCTGAGAAGAATACTGTTGGTAATGAAAAGTACAAAATACTACTCAAAGAAGTCAAAGATGGCACAAGCAAATGGAAAAATATTCCATGCTCATGGATAGGAAGAATCAACATTGATAAGATGTCCATCCTACCAAAGGCAATCTACAGATTCAATGCTATACCCATTAAATTACCAGATTGTATTTCTTACTCTCTTGTTGCCTAGTTAAAAAAATCTATACAAGCCATATTTCTGGATAGAATTATTACTATAGAAGTTTCCACAGTGCTATTAAAAGTCTAATAAAGTAGTCATATCTTGTGGATAAATGTAGGTATCATTATAAAGAATCATTTATATTTATACTATATATCATTTATATTTATACTATATAAGCGTTTGACCTTATATAGTATTTTTCCTATACTTAAAATACCCAATTTGCAAATATACTTATTCGATTATATTGACAAATGCTCATAACCATTTCCTATAAACTTTTCCCAATAACACCAGGATTTAGCAGCATCTTTTTATTCTGTTATACATATCAGATTTAATTTTTCAACTGGAAAAAGCATCAGAAATGAATCCTGAGCTGGAAGTTTCGGGTCATATTGGATTTTTCTCATTTTGATGGGGCCTACATCATTTCTTATGTGCCCTGGAAAAGGGTGTCCTTTAATGTCAGCAGGAGGTGACCAGGAGCCTCAGTCGCTGGCCTCCAAATCATTTGCTGGCTTTTCTGACAGTTCTAGGCAATTTTTCCCAGGCCTCCTTGTTATATTTGTCTTTTTTCCTAGTTCTGATTTTTACTTACTTCCTCCTGATTTTCTATTTTGATCTGACTCTGTCTTCCAGTTCTATTTTGATCTGACTCTGTCTTCCAGTTCTTCATTCAGCACAGTCTTTCTTGCACTCTGGCTCCTGGGTCCTCTGGCCCTGGGTGAGCCTGGGTGTCCAGTACCCATAGGTTTAAGCCTTCTTTCTTAGTTGTAGACCACTAGCTCCCCATGTACTTCCAAGGTTAGTTGTAGAGGTTTGATCTGGCATTTACCATAGGTATTAGCCTTTGTTTCCCTCCCTCTGATATGGTAGGAAACATAATACAGTGTAGGGAAGGATGAAGCAGCACTTTGGGCCTACTAAGCAACAGGCTGCATGGAGAACTGTCTACCCAGTGACCTTCCCTGAAGGCTCTTGTGTCACTGCAGATGGCTTTGAAGTGAAGAAGCCACACTTGGTTGATTTTGGCAAGAGGCCATTCAGAGGTTAGTGACGAGAAGGAGTTGAAGCACAGAGAAGTCATTCTATTTTAAAATGACCCCTTCTCTTTGGATTGTTCCTTTACCAAATATTAGCAGACAGAATTTGCTGCTGGAACTTTATGAAACAAACTGGCTGCTAGTTTCAATTGACCTTTTTAATCCCACAGAGATGTGGTTTCATCTCTGTGGCTGATGAATGGTATGATAGTTATAATGTAGATCAAACTTGAGGAAACAGTTATAGAAAAATTCTTTGCAAAGACAGGGTTGGTATCATTATATTCTAATGTATCAAATCAGATGCATTGCCTTGAGCTGAAAAAAGGAGACAGAATAGATAATTGGGTGTTATCCAATTAAAACTGAATACTGAGACCTAACAAGTCTCTTACACATGGATAATGAAGTTGCATTTCTTCATTGTCCCTGATATGGATTAAAAGTGAGCAGGAAATGAGCAATGAAAAATACATATTTCAGACTTCTCATAGTTGGGGGGAAAGAGAGAAGGATGGAAGCAAATAAGCAGGGAGTTGTAGCTCAATTCACTTTTTAATTGAATAAGAAGTTGCTGCCTTATGTTGCTGCCATATTGAAATATTTGCATATTTTAATCTAGTGATAAACAAACAAACATATACTAGACATTTAAACAAACATACACTTCCCCCTCCCCCCAAAAGGCATAAGGATATAAATAGAAGAAAATGAGAACGACCCACACATTTTTATGAATGTTTACAGGCTTGGAAAAATCTAATAAGAAACTAAGTTTCATATTTAATATATATTGCAATGCCTACAGAATAGTTATTCAATAAATATTCACTGAATTTTCTCTGAATAGCTACATTCAGAGAAAATATGATGCCATCACATTCAGCGAAGCTATTGCCAATAAATATCTTTCCTGATTATTCAAAAAGGAAGAATTTTAAACAGCAATAAAGCTTAATAACTATAGCAGGAACTCTTGCAGTATTTTGTTTTTTACATGTATCATAGACCTTGCTGGCTTCATGTTTAGCTTGTTAGTTTAGCTTCCTGTCACTGAAACAATTATTTGACTTCCTCAATGTCTACCTTCTCTACTCATCTGTTAAGCCAAAGTCCTTCCGGCCTTATACATTGTAGGTGTCTAATATACTGTAAGTACTAAAAAATTTTTGGTTGATTCAAATCGAACTTGTACATCTCACCTCTTCTACTAGACCATAAGCTCCCTTTTTCATCTAGCAGAACACCTTGTCCATGGTGGTACTCAATAGGTATTAGTTTGTTTTAATGAACAAAACATGATGGAATTCACTACCTGAATAAATGGTCTTGAACATTTTCCTGCAAACCTCTAGGTAATGAAAGAAAGTCCAGTTGCTTCTCCCAGGACTGAACATACACTGCCACACCCAGTACTTCTGTGTAACAGCATAGATTACACTGTGGGAAAGTGGCTTACTTAATGCTTGATATTCCCAGGAGGCTATGGAATTCATCAGGGAAGATTATTCTTACTGTTATATCTGTAGCACCTGACACAGTACCTGGCACATGGTGGGCCTTAATAAATATTCTACTCAGCATCCTATGTGATTGTTTTAATAAATAAATCTGACCGCGTCAGTCCCCTCCCTGAAGCTCTCCCAATGGTCATCAAAGTTCAGAATACGCCTCCCAGGCACACCACACATCTCCAGACGGACCTCTTACTGTACTTGGCATATTCTCTTTCACAAGGTGACCTTTCAGTTCTTTATGCTCACCAAGCCCTTTCCTAACTCAGGCACCACACATGAACTGTTTCCCCTGGCTACAATTCTTCCCCGTCCCTGGTCACCAAACTAACTTCTATTTTTACTTCAAGTCTCAACTTGAGGCATCTGCTCAAGGAAGCTGTCTATGACCACATGAACAAACAAGGCCTTGTCTCCTCACAGCACCTCTTCTTCATGGCATTGCTTATAATGTTGACTTAAACAATTAAATTTTAATAATTTATTTGCAGTCTGTAACTTCAACTGTTCTCTTGGCTTTTATTATATCTGTCTAGTTCACCAGATTTTTAGCATCACCATGGTTCCCAGCTCACAACAGATATTCCATATATGTCTTTTTTGAATGGCAAGTAATTCTGGGATGGAAACATGTCTAGGAGTAGGTCAAGTCCTACTGTGATATTTCCTCCATCTCTTCACCATCCCGCCCCTCTGCCCTGAGTAGCAGCCATTCCCATCTCTCTCCCATCCTCTGACTCTCCCATTTATTGCTTGCCCTTGTAGAAAACCATTCAAGTTAAAGATTGTGAATCTAATGGCTTAAATTGATTATTCTCCAGTTTAATTTGTATCTCAGCTTTGTCATGTGTATCATGGGAATGATAGCAAAACTTATTGCATAGGGTTGTTATGAAGGACAACAGAGAAAATGTACGTAATGAATATGGCTCAATGCCTAACACACTAATGAATCAGCGGTAGCAATTCTTACTGATTATTATAATTATTAATAATTCTACTTTAACCCTTTATCTACTTTGAGTTTATTTTACCTAATTAAAGTAAAATGATGAACTAAAATGCATTTTCAGTGCACTGGAATACCCCTTCACTCGGATCTTATACTCTTGAAATGATGGAAGTAGAATTTCCATGGCAATTTATATTTAAAAGGATTGTAAGTTTCAATTAAGAATTTTTAGTTGAATGTGTACTGGTCTCCAAAGCTTAAAAAACATGGGCTGTATAATGGGTGTAACAGGATGCCCATTAATTTAGCTTCAAAGATGAAAACACAAACATGCTGACCGTGGTCAGAGCACCCAGCCCTCCCTAGCATGCCCCACTGACCTTCTCCAGTCGGTAGATGAGCTGCCTGGTAGAGAGCTGGATGAGAGGTGCAATAAACTCACAGGTGATGTTCACGGCCATCAACATGCTCTTCCCCTTCTGTGCTCCAATGATGGCATGGCACACCAGTTTCTCTTTAACTACCTGCCAATAAGACATGCCAGTATTTGGGGGATAAGAATAACTTAGAAACCGTAATGACCCACTGAGAGCAAACTGATTACCACCTATCTGCCTGGGAACACAAGGGTAGAGCACATTTTTCTGAATAGTGCATTTTAGGGACTGCTCTTTTACACACTTGTGTTCTGGTTGGTTAATATGGCTTTGATGAATTCTGTGTTTATTTCTGACTGCTCCTGAGGACATAATGATTTATATTCAGATATATATATAAAACCAGGAACTAGAGTGTGTTAGGATCTTGGAGTACAAAACAGTGATGAACAAGGCAGATAAAATCCTTATAGGCTTACAGTTCAGTGGTAGTTATATGACTTCTTATCAAACTATTGGAAACTGTAGTTGGAAAATTTTTGCCTTTAATACTTAAATATTTAAAAATCATGTATTAGAGACTAATGTTTCTTTGGATCCAGGAAGCCCAATTTTTTATTTAAAAAGTCTTTCTACTTTTACAGAGCAGAAAGGACCAAAGTGAATTATGCCATGACTAGCTTATATTAAAGAGTGCTCAGACTTGGAATGTTAATGAATTCCAGTCTCTTCTCAACTATGTAGCATGATTTGGAAGAATACTCAGAGAAGCTTTTAGTAAAACCTAAGCTGAATTTGGCCCCCCCAGAAGCTCAGAATTAATGCCTTTAAAAATATGACCAGTTCTTGATAACCACATTGTAAATATGCTCCTCCAACAGGCTGTCAGTATCTTGAGATAAGGGGCTGTGTTCTAGTCATCTTTTCAGCCTCAGTAACTAGCACAGTATTTGTCAAATAGTACATATGCAATAAAAATTGGCTGATCACCTGCATAACAGAGAGAAGGAACAAATTATACACTCCATAATGAGAGATAACCTTTTTTTGGTATGGAGTATGTGTTTTACTTGAAAATGCTCTGTAAATAAATAATATAAATAAATAAAGAGGAATCTATGACCTAGAGAAGCTAACCAATAGACCAGTTTTCCCATTATATCTTCTTGGAGACAAATTTCTTATTGTTTCCAGAGAAAAATCACTATTACCTCCTAATTTTGTGACCCAAGCAGGATCTTAAGCCAGTAGCATAATTCCCCATTTACAAAGTCTGCATTTGTGGGGTAGAAAAGACTTTTAAGTAACTTTCAAAGTCTTTCCTTTAGGTTTTGATGGCTTCCAAACTCCATGAGGAAATAGGAATAAACAGACACATGATTTGAATCTACTTAAATGTTTTAAGCTGAATATATGGTGATAATGAGCAGAAAATTAGTTGCTGAAGATAAATGTGACTCTTTCATCGACACATAAAAAGATAATATTTAATACGTGATACTACTGTAGCCAGGCTAGGAGAGAAGAAACCACAGATGTCCCATACCTGGGTAGGAGAGGAATCCTAGAGTGTCTATATAAATATTATATTAATATATTTTTGAATAAATATTAAATTAATATTGCTAAGCATTAACAGGATACTTTTCTTTGACCGAAAACTGAATGCTTTTCTATAAGAGATTTGCTAGTTACTGTTGCCCCTGGGAATGAGAATCTTCTTTAAGGTTGGGTTCATGGTAGCTATAGAAACAAACAGAAAACTGAGCAGTGCTGCACTTTGAAAGCAATGGATGCTGCCATGGTAACTCAGTGCTGTATGCAATCCTTGAGAAACTACATCCTTTCTCACATAAATGTCAAGGAACTCTTCTAAGAAATAGATATAGCAAAGATTTATTTAGGGAAAAAATAGCTTCTAAATGTGTCGTCCTTTTACCCTGGGAGTAGCGGAATAGCCTTCAAGTATCACATCGATTGTCTGGCCTGGGTACAGCTCCATCCTGACAGGGTGGAGCTGAAACACGGGGGTCTGTGGATTCCTGGACTCTTGAGAGCCATTAGGCTGGGGCCGGACATCAGCACATATCTTCTTAAGCTGGCCCTTCTTGTTCAGCTTGCTCTGGGCACGAAAACTGCCATGCATCCAGAACAACTGTTGAACTCGACGTCCCTTATTGGTCAACTTGAAGCGGTAATAGTGGGTATCCAGGCTGAAAAAGAAGAGGTAGGTGTTGACAGGACTCAACTTATGGATGTTCTGTTCAGCTCTGTACCTCTGGGATTTACTCCTCTGGAAGTATTTAAAACAGTGAGTGACACACAATAAGATATTTCATTTTTTTTCCTTTTTCTGAGTTGGAGTCTGACTCTGTGGCCCAGGCTGGAGTACAGTGGTATGATCACAGCTCACTGTACGTTCTGAGCTGAGGCAATCCCCCCACCTCAGTTCCTGAGTAGCTGGGACTAAAGGTATATACCACCAAACCTGGCTAGTTGTTTTTTTTTTTTTTTGTAAATATGAGGTGAGTAGCTGGGACTGAAGGTATATAACACCATACCTGGCTAGTTTTTTTGTTTTGTTTTTTTTAATATGAGGTCTCACTATGTTGCCCAGTCTGGTCTTGAACTCCTGGGCTCAAGCAGTTCTCCCACCCTGACATCACAAAGTGCTGGAATTACAGGCATGAGTCACTGTATCTGGCCACGAAGGGGATATTTCTTTATAAAAAATGTAGGACACCTGACCAACCTTCACAGGCTGACCCAGCCTGAGTCTGGGCTGGGCGAGTATCTCTTCGAAAGGCTCACCCTCAAGCATGACTAGGAGCCCAGCAGCCTCTGGGGGGGCCCCTCTCAAAGTATCAGGGCTTCTTCTGCCAGAGCCTCCCCCTCCAGCCACTGGGCAGCTTTTTAACTGCCCTGGACCAAATAAAAAAAAAGGTTTTTGCAGCAAAAAAAAAAAAAAGTAGGAAAACTAAGTCATGATGCTACTAGGAACAAACACAGCGATGGCACAAAATAGTATCTACTCAAAGGGATAAGATGTGTGCATCATGGACCTGGGTTTGGTCCCAGAGTTGACACAACCAGGTATGGGGCTTTGGGAAAATCCTACTTCTCCTCAGTCTTCCCCAACAAGTCAACCACACTGCAGAACACACAGACACAGTTCATGTGAAAAGCTCTCTATTTATGAGTAACAGTTCTGAAGGGTGAAAGGAAAGCAAAATACCTACTCAAGGAGAAGCATATTTCAAATTGTGTTGAGTAAGTTTCTACTGACTGAGTGGAATATCTTGTGATGACAGGCTCAATTTGAAGGGAACTTTGAAGACAAACAACAAATATCCTCTAAGCCTTAATAAAGGTCAAGGGGATTTCAGTGAACCAGAACAAAATCTGGATCAATCACTTTCCTTAGACTAATGTATTTTGAAGATGTTGCTATTTCATTCATTCATTTGTTCATTCATTCATCTATTCCACAAATATAAGGACTTCCTGATTGCCTGGCTATTTGTTAAAAAACTGGGATTTCTAACATCTTGGATGTGGTTCAAATGTGTTTTTGTTTGTTTGAGATTTTTCCATTGATTTATATGCTTACTTTAAAATACTTTCTTAGGGAAAAACTCAACTCAAGACTATTTTTTATTTTTCAAATTTTACTAGACTTTGAGATTTCATCCCATTTGTTCTTCCTTAGGAAATGGCATCATGCCTAAGTAAGTTGAAGCACCAAATAAATAATCAGAAGGAATATTTGCCAGTTGTTAAGTAGAGCCATTTGTATTAAATATGTTGTAAATATATGTCCACAGGACATGCTCTTTGGAGTATCTTGACCTGGCAGTTTACCTTCATAGCAAATAGTAAGCTTTTGGGGGAACAAATAAATAATATATATTGTTTCTAAACTAGGCAGGACCTCTGTTACTTGTTTACAGTATATCTTTTAATCATCACAGCAATCTAGTCATAATAAGCATATTACTACCACTTTATAGATTAAGAGATAAAAGCTCTGAAAATCTAAGGGAGTTGCCCATAATATGCAATCAGAAAGGGTAATATATGGGTATTTCTTTAGACTAGGGTTGGCAAACTTTTTCTTTAAGGGGCTGAATAAGAATTATTTTTGGCTTTTTGGGCCACATGGTCCTGTCACAACTACTCAGCTTTCTCATGTGGTGTGAAAGCAGCCATAAACAATATGTAAAAAAATGAGCATGGCAGTGTTCCAATAAAACTTTATTTACAAAAACAGGCAGCAGGGCTGTAGTTTACCCAGCACTGCTTTTGACAGTTCTTCTGGAGGTTGCTGGCATCATGATTTTATGCCAAAAAAGAATAACAATAGTGTTTAGGCAGAGGAGAAACTAGCAGCTAAAAGTTACAGTTTGCTTTTATATTCTTAGAAAACTGTTAGCTAACCCTCCAATTCCAGGCAAGTGTCAGAATATCCTTTGGAGGCTATTTGACACTATTTGTAGATTAAGAAGAACATGTAATTAGGTCTGGTTTGAAGTATATTGTTTTCTATCATTATATTTGAGTGCATTTAAGGACATTTGAAAATAGAAGCACTGGTTTACAATGACGAAATATCCTAGCTTATTGCCAATAAACAGGCAGAGAGGAGAATTTTTCTATCTAGTTGACTCAAAAAATACAATTGGATACTTGTCTAAAAACATGCAACTCAATGATATGACTTGCCTGTTACTTAATTCTCTGTTGGCTTATGGTATTTTCAGTCAAGTCCCATGTTTAGTAGATGGAGCAGAGGGAAGGATTGTGGAGAGGCTTCTAACTGATTATTGCCAGCTACGTCTTGTCTAAGCACATATGTCTGACTTGGTTTCAGAGCCTGCTAGACCAGAAGACAGGAGGAACACCCTTCTGAGATCTGTTCACAGTCCTGCAACTGACAGGTACAAATTCAACTGGTCCCTAACAGTCAACAAGTGATAGCTGCATGACTCTCCTGAGGAACCAGGAATAAATTCCCATACATGTCCTCTATACTTAGCATTCAAACCTCCTATTTTGATATCCACATTTAGATTGTTCTGCTCAGAGGTGTTTATACCACTTTTTATTTAAATATTTAGATCCTCTAGATTTTCTTGGGTGAGCAGGTAAAGTCAATTACAGCCATTTCAGTTGTTCGCACTATGGTGGAGAGGCAAGTGGATGATATAATGCTAAAGAAAGCTATTGGCTCTGTAACACTGGATGAAATACATTTGCAATAAGTTTTTTAATTTCCTAAGTATATTCTACTTAGGTTGCTGCTAAGATGTATCTGTATTTTGTACATACATAGAGAGGAATTAGCAGTGTGTTGGAAGTAAAGAGGAGAAATCATGGTTGAGATTCTAAATTCATCACAAGAAGTGACTACAAGTTTAAGAGAAGAATACACCTCCTATATATCATCTCTTTCTTGTGTGTAGAAGTTTACACTAGAGGAGGTAACCAAACTATGACTTGAAAATGTCTTCTTGTGGCTAACGTACCCCATCATGAAGGGGGAAGTGAGGATGGGTGTTGGGAGCCAGCCATGGAGGCTTGCCTGCTGACAAAGTCCAGGGGGCTGAAGACCTCGGGTTGCAAAGCAAACCTGGGCAGCTGAGCACTATGTGACAATTATAGTGCTTGCTTCTTCTACTTTTGTTATTGGTGCAGTTGAAAAGTTCTGTACAGTCTGAGGATGGAAAGCAAAATTCCACTCACGCTTCCACTACCCCTTGCAAAAAGGCAAGAGGGGAATTCATGAAAAGTTACCTTCCCTTCATTTGAATTCCTCCCTAGGTTTCCATGTCCCCGGCCTCCTGGTATTAGATCACGCATTCACTTGATTAAACATTGTAGTTGGGAAAATCGTAAAAAATCAGAAGGTGCTCGATTTAAGGTTTGTCAGGGAACTCACTGGCCTTGCCAGGAAATTATCAATAGAAAATTTAAATATCATGTGAGATAATTGCTTGTAAGATTTTATTTCTTCTGATTGGCAACTAATTGGAGAAATTTGAGAAGCTACAGTTTGTATTTTTAGGAAGAGTGCCAATGAAAAAATTACATTTACTTAATTTCTTAATTTCTACATGTGGTGTATTATGCTTAAAAAAATTAACAATCACATAAATATTAGAGCACCCTTGCCTCTACTTTCCTTTGTTAAGGAGGCTTGTAATTCTGGTTAGGGATTGTGACTAAGGTGACTTGAGACCGAGAGGCCTTTTGTTTTACAAACATTAAAGCCCAGTCTCCCTGGCAGGGGATAATTGAGGCAGATTGTAAATACCAGGTGTAACATTGTGGAAAACTAGTCAGGTCAACTTGTGGCTAAGAAACCTTGAAAATGTTGTTTTACCCCAGCTAGTTGCAAATTGCTGTGTGAAGGTCACAGGTGTGACTTGTTAATCTATGTGACAATTATAGTGCTTAGAACTTGGTAGTGATTTATAATGTAATAGTTATAGGAATAAGTAAGTTTTGTATGGACATTAAGAAATGGTAATCATTAAAAATGTTATAAGTTTATAACATTATAGTTAATGTTTAGGATGATAATGTTTTAAGATCAAAACAGGATGAACAAAGATACATTGCCTGTCCGGTCCATTAAATTGAAACTGATTGCCTTGAAAATAAAAAACATGCAGGGTATAAAAGGATTTGAAAAAGACAATAAATTGGCATTTGTCCTGCTTGCAGCAGAGTCAGTGTCCAAGTATTTTCTCCTGTGCCAATACCGTCCCTCCTTCAGGAAACCCTGACCTGCTGGAGCTGGACTCCGGCTGATGGGGAATGAAAGGGACTTAGGAGGCTACTTCTGTTTACTTAAAATAAACTTTTAAAGTAGAGGTGATGCTCACCTTATACAACATATGTTATACCCATAAAAATTGGTCCATGATATTTCCCTACCTAAAATGTGCCCCCAGATTGAGTTCTGGAGCAAAGGGCTTGTCTGAAACAATGGTGGAACCAATTCCAGAAGCCTGCACAGGAATCCGATAGGTGTTGCTATTTTCAATGTCCAAAACGACTGTGTCTTTGAATGTTAGTATGTCATTCAGGTTGGCGGTCACTGCCAGTCGAACATCAGTTTCTGGAGGAACCATGCCTTCATTGGGTTCAATCCTCCAAAGGGATTTTTTGTGTGCCTGCAACACAAAACTACAAGTTAACAGGAAAGATATTCTTGGCTTTTCATTCTGTACATGTCAAAGCCCTCTATACTTCAAATGACTGGCACTACAGAATTTGACATCAGAGACAAACATTATTTTTTTGAATTAAAGCAGTTGGATGTTTATTGGCTTTTATTTTTTCAAAAGGCAATCCAGTTCTGAAGAGCAAACCTACTATTTTACTTTTGAATGCTCTGTGAAGATTCTTCACATCTCTTTCTCGAGATGACAGCTCAGTTCTCCAACAAGCTTATATTAATTATCAGTTCTAATCTCCAAGTTTTGAGATACCAACAGAAGGTACAACATTCTTTATGGAATCATTTTATTTTGTTTTTTTTTAACTTTTAAATTTTTTATTTTAAAGCTGTGGGGTAAAATTAAGGGTTAGGTATACAGATGGGATCTTTAAAGGAAAGATTTTTCAAATGCATAATTTCTAGTGTTATAGTGAGGATGAGCAGATTTCATTAATAAATATAATACAAGAATTCACCCTGATTTCTACTATTATATAAAAAAATAAAACTTGATTAGCTAAGACCAAACTTATTTAATTAAATTAATTAATTTATTTTTTAGTTGGAGTCTCACTCTGTTGCCCAGACTGGAGTGCAGTGGCCTCTCCCAGCCACTGCAGCCTCAACCTGCTGGGCTCCGGTAATCCTTCTGCCTCAGCCTTCCTAGTAGCCGGAATTACAGGCATGTGCTACCACGCCCGGCTGATTTTTGATTTATTGTAGAGATGAGGTCTTGTCAAATTGCCCATGCGGGTCTCGAACCTGTGGGCTCAGGCAATCCACTCACCTCAGCCTCCCAAAGCACGGGATTACAGGCTGAGCCACCGAGCCTGGCCAAACTTATTTTAAAATATAGTCATACAATGCTTAATGACATTTCAGTCAATGACAGACTGCATGTATGACAGTGATCCCACAAGATTATGATATATTTTTACCATACCTTTTCTATGTTTAGATATATAAGTACTTACTATTATGTTATAGTTGTCAACAGTATTCAGCACAGAAACATACTGCATAAGTTTGTAGCCTAGGAGGAATAGGCTATACCACATAGCCTAGATGCATAGTAGGCTAGACCATCTAGGTTTGTGTGGGTATACTCTATGATATTGGCACAAATAAGACATTATGTAGCACCACATTTCTCAGGACATATCTCTGCCATTATGTGATGCATGACATGATAGGATTACATTATAGAGTTGCAAGTGACTCCTGCCAATTTGTTAATTTGTTTGTTTTAGCTGCTTAGATCTTCATAGCTCACTCTTTTTCCTCCTTAAGGTCTTTGGCAAGATAATATTGCTCAATGATATCTACTCTGATAATCACATTTTAAATTGCACATTCTCCTCTAGCACTCCTGATCATTTTAACCTTACTCTATTTTTCCCACTTAGCATTTATCATCTTCCAACATAGTGCATAATTTACTTATGATGCTTATTGTCTGTTTCCTTGGACTAAGATATAAGAGCTGTGTAGAAGGGATTCTTGTCTTTTTGTTTTGTTTGTCACTGGTGTATCCCCAGTATCTATAACTATGCCTGGTATATAGAAGGTATTTAGTAAATATTTGACAACTGAATGAATACATCATTCTTTTAATCATATCCTTTTGTGGAAGAGAACACAATTATTACAGAAAGTAATGTATCCCAGGCTTTAGCAACTCAAATTATTAGATATCTCTTCCTTAAATTAGGTAAAGACATACCTTTTTAAACCTTCTATACAGTGGGATTTGGTCCAATCCCTTGGAGCTATATAGAATAAATTGAATCTACCTCTTTTGCTTAGCAGCCCTTTAAATCCTGCACCCCAGTTTATGAAGAAAACCTCACATGGCACAGTATCCAAAGAAGGTTGAAAATTTGGGTAAGGTGTCAAATAATAAAACAATGACTAATTCTATAAGCATTTTATTTCATCTTAAAATATAATTTCTGCTTCTTTGATAATAATCTATTTTCTTAGGCCACTTTTAAGATTTTATCCTTGCCTTTGAAGTCTGTAGTGCAGGTTCACAATAAAGGTATACAGGTATGGATTTATTTTCATCTCCTACTTGGAATTTGCACTCCTTCTAGAATTTGTGATTTGATATTTCCTATTTCTGGAAAATTCCCAGCCATTGTCTGTTTAAATAGTGATGCCTCATTCTCTCTCTTATTCTTTTTTTTTTGAGTTGGAGTCTCATTGTCGCCCAGACTGGAGTGCAGTGGCCGCTCCTGGCCACTGCAGCCTCGACCTGCTGGGCTCTGGTGATCCTTCTGCCTCAGCCTTCCAAGTAGCTGAAATACAGGTG